>NC_133363.1:38527666-38667964 GCF_049309525.1 Garra rufa | reverse complement strand
AATATTTTATATATATATATATACATAGTCAAGCCCAAAATTATTCATACCCCTGGCAAATTCTGACTTAAAGTTACTTTTATTCAACCAACAAGTTTTTTTTTTTTTTTTTTGACTGGAAATGATACATAAGACGATGTACAAGAGGTATCATTGTGGAAAAATATTATTCATCTTTTATTTACATTTGAACAAAAAGTGCATGTCAAACACTTCCTATAATTGCTGACCAGCATTTTGCATGTCTCCACTGGTATTTTTGCCCATTCATCTTTAGCGATGAGCTCCAAATCTTTCAGGTTGGAGGGTCTCCTTGCCATCACCCTGATCTTTAGCTCCCTCCACAGACTCTCAATTGGATTTAAGTCAGGACTCTGGCTGGGCCACTGCACAACATTAATGTTAATTTCTTTACCACTTTTGATGTGTGTTTTGGGTCGTTGTGCTGAAATGTCCACTGGTGCCCAAGGCCAAGTTTCTCTGCAGACTGCCTGATGTTGTTGTTGAGAATTTTGATGTATTGCTCCTTTTTCATGGTGCCGTTTACTGCGATTAGGTTCCCTGGTCCACTGGCTGAAAAACACCCCCAAAACATTTGCTTCCCACCACTATGTTTGACAGTGGGGATGGCTTCTCCTTTTTTACGCCAAATGAAGGCTACATCATTGTGGCCAAACAATTCAATTTTTTTCAACCAGAAGTCTTCTTCTTTGTCCAGATGAGCATTTGCAAAGGCCAAGTGGGCTTTTGTGTGCCTTATCTGGAGAAGTGGTGTCCTCCTTGGTCTGTGTCCGTGGAACCCAGCGGTGTGCAGTGTCCGTTGGACTGTCTGCCTTGAGATGTTGCCACCAGCAGAGCCCAGATTCATCAGGATGGCCTTGGTGGTGATCCTTGGATTCTTTTTTACCTCTCTCACTATCCTCCTGGCCAGCACAGGTGCCACCTGTCACAATCACAGCTTCCAAAATATATATATATATATTAAGCAGCACAACTGTTCCCAACATTGATAATAAACGTAATAAATCTGCATATTAGAATGATTTGAAGGATCATGTGACACAGAAGACTGGAGTAGTGGCTGATGAAAATTTATCTTTTCATCGCAGAAATAAATTATATTTTAAAATATGTTAAAATAGAAAGCCATTATTTTAAACTGCAACAATATTTCACAATATTACATTTTTTTCTGGATTTTTGATGAAGTAAATGCAACCTTAATGAGCATGCATAAGAGAATTATTAAAAAAAACATAAAAAATGTTACTGATACCAAACTTTTCAATGGCAGTGTAATTCAATGAGTGCACTGTGTAAAATAAAAGACTTAAACTTAATGTTAAAGGATTAGTTTACTTCCAAAACATTTACAGATAATTTACTCACCCCCTTGTCATCCAAAATGTTCATGTATTTCTTTCGTAAAGAAATTCTGTTTTTTTGAGGAAAATTTCAGGAATTTTCTCCATATAGTGGACTTCCATGGTGCCCGCGAGATTGAACTTCCAAAATGCAGTTTAAATGCAGCTATA
Organism: Garra rufa; assembly: GCF_049309525.1. Lineage (NCBI taxonomy): Eukaryota > Metazoa > Chordata > Actinopteri > Cypriniformes > Cyprinidae > Garra > Garra rufa. The sequence goes on along the minus strand of NC_133363.1, from coordinate 38,666,429 downwards.
AAGGGCTCTAAAAAGAAGGGTCTTATCTAGCGAAACGATTGGTTATTTTCTAAAAAAAAAAAAAGTACAATTTATACACTTTTTAACCACAAATGCTGGTTTTGTCTAACTCTTTGATGCGCAAGCATACTCTTTGCACAGTAGCGTGTTACTAATATAACGTAAACACGCCCCTGTCTGTGCACTCCGGTTCAAGACAGAGTATGCCGAAAAACTATTTTTATACTTTTTAACCTCAAATGCTCATCTTGTCTAGCTCTGTGATGCATACTCTGTGCTCTCCGGTTCAATGCAGTTAGGGTATGTTGAAAAACTCCTATCTCATTTTCTCCTCCAACTTCAAAATCGGTAATTCTGCAGCGATGTAGGACAATTTTAAAATTAGAGGAGAAAATGTCTTGAACCAGAGTGCACAGAGTACACATCGCAGAGCTAGACAAGACGAGCATTTGAGGTTAAAAAGTATATAAATTGTAATTTTTTTTTTTTGGTGAAAATAAATAAATTTTTTCATTAGGTGTGCCCACCTGTTCAATATTTTGCATGTAAATAGGCCATATTTGTCTGATTATATATTTTAATTTGTTCATGTAGGTGGATTCCCCTTCTAATTAATGTGCTTGGCTAATTCTAGTGAACGCATGGAGAAAGCCAAATATGAGTCACCTCACTGATGCTTATATGATCTGTAAATAATATATGAGACAATCAGTAATTAACAGATTGCTGAAATGATAATCTTATCATCTGATACTGGTGCTCTTGTGTCTTGTCACAAATTATTTTGAGGTTAACAATTAGCACGTAGGCTAACAATATGTTTAAATGATAATCACATGTCATTAGGCTTGCTACTGTAGTTAAATATAAAAAAATAATAAACATGATTTAAACAGAGGTTATCGCAATAAAACAACATTCAGTGAATCCATGAATCATCTGATCTTCAATAATCATGAGAAGCTTCTGGGTGAGACTAATTGTTGACTCGCTGGTACCACCTTGTGGCGCTTTTAGAACATTTCTCTAATACATGTTTTTTTTCTCTGGAGTGAATGATGTATTGTAAACACTTTATGTCACATGGTTTATACGTTTTTTTTTTTTTTCCAAAGAGACCAGCTTCGCTGCCATTCAGAAGTTTGGGGTCATATCGTTTAAAAATATTTGTACAAAAAAGTCATGCAGCCCAAGTATGAGTAAGAGTACCAATGTGCTCTAAACACAATAATAAAGGATTTACCACACAACAGATTATGATATCTTTGATAAACAATCTGTCCTCATGTTCTGAACTGACTACTAAATTAAGGGCCATATGTAGTTTGTACATGAGTCCTCTGCACTGTTGCTAATGCTGTTATTTGTGACTGAATAAGTGCACACTTTACCTTACTGGTGTTTGGCTCCAAGAAGAACCCTCCAGAGGGTTGCACTCTGTGAATTGGTTGTTGTGGTGTTTAAAAGAAAATCTGAAAAGTAAAGGAAATACCAAATAAGTAAATAAAAAATAGCTCTGAAAGAGAGAAAGATGAGCAGAAAACAGATCTCCAGAGAGAGAGAAAAAAAGGTGGGATGTTTTTTATTAGCATCTTTAGCATAATTTTTAGTTATTTAGCATCTGCTGTGAAAGTATGATCCCACAATCAGGTAGTATATGTTTTTCACAGTAAAATAAATAAAATCAATACAATAATTTGGCCCTACGTTAATTATTTCCTTTAAGCTGTCTATATTTGAAAATCTTTATTATAATTTATTTATTATTTATTTGTTTGTATTTTTGTATCCAGGAAAGTTATGAGGCTAAGAATAGACAACAATTTACCTGAAAAAGATTCACTTAAGTAAAAAATGTGAAATAGCATCTAGTTTCTATTCTAATTTTACTTTAATTTCAAATCGGTGAAATTTATTTTGAAGGAGCAGATTCGACAGTCTGATTCTCTTTTGGATCTTACTCCCCCTCTCCCGTGCAACCTGAAGTGACAACGCTGAGGTCTTGCCTTAGGGACAGGTTAAGACGACCGAAACTGAATATTTATGTCTTTAAGTATTACCGATAGAGAGGGTAACAAAGTAATCGTGTATTAGTGATTATGGCGCTCCGGGTTGTAGATGTGTTGTCCTGGCCTTGGGTTCGAATGTACGTAGCATTCAGTGTATGTTTACTGACAGGATGTATCTACAATGTGTATGAAGAAGCGAAAGATCCGCTCAAACAGACTGTTCTCACGAACAAACTCTCCCAGGACTTATCCGCTGGCAGGACAGTCGATGACAATGTCAACAATGAAGAATTATATGCACCTGTTTTGTGGTATCACGATACGGATAGCTTCTGTATATGGGTAAGCTGTCAATTAAAAAAAGAAATAAATAATAAGCTAAATTTGTAAAAACTTTTTAGCATGATTAACTCGGCTAAAATGTTTTAAAAGTGGATTTACGATTATTTATAAGAACTTGACAGGTTTACTTTAAATTAGATTATTAAAATATTTCATATTTATAATTGACTCATATAAAACATACAGTATCTTATTTTATGACTTCCACAGTTCAGTTCTTATTTAAACAAATAACATGGTCCTGGTACTTCAAACTTGGTGTTTTCATACTGTATACTGTATATTAGGTTTTAGGGGCTTAGTATTATTAGAGCAAATGTACATTGGTGCAGCTAGTAGTATGTGCAGAATATTATATTGTTTATCTTCTCAGGTCCTTGTGAACACATTGTGCTGTTTTCTCCTGCTGATGGCAAAATGTGCCCAGTTTGTTGTGTTTGGTGATCTCAGAACAAATGAAAAACAGGTGACATTTAACATAACAAGAAAATAATTGTGTTTCAGTGTGTTTCTCCATATCCAGACACAGGAATGTATATCTAATAAAGCCTTCTGTATGTTCATATATGTTCTTGACATTCCTGCTATAAGAACCTAAAGGACAAAATCTGGAATTTTCTATTCTACAAGTTCATCTTTCTCTTTGGTGTGCTGAATGTGCAGTCAGAGAGGGAGCTGGCCATGTGGTGTCTTTGGTTCTCTGCACTTCTCTTTCTTCAGCTGTTGGGCCAGCTCTGCAAAGATCGTTTTGACTATGTAAGTAAACATATTTTCCGTTAATATCCAGACACCCAAAACTTAGAGAGAGAAATCCAGAGCCTGGAAACTGTGTCAAACACAGATGACCCACCATGTGACCACCCAAGTCCATATCAATTTCAGGGTTAACATTAAAAATAGCATTAGAGTTCTTGATTCCCTTTGCTAAAATAATCTTCTGTTTAGTTTTAAGTATTAGAGAAGATAATGATTATAAATCTGTATCATTCCTCATGTAAGTGCTTTCACCTAGACATTTTAACCTAATCTGCATTTTGTTGTGCAACTGTATTATTTTTTAGATTCATTAACTTTTAGTGTTACAGTATGTATTCAATGTAATCAGTGGCCATGACTTGAGAATGATATTGTGTGTTTGTATTTCATAGCTCTCGTCATCCTCCACCACGACTCTGGGCAGCCATATGCGCATGTTGTTCCTGCTGATGTGTTTATTTGTGTCCTCTGGGGCTCTCACTGTAGTATGTGGCCTGCTGGGGTTTTCCCATGGTATGCACACTCTCTCCTTTATGGCAGTTGAAGTAAGTTTGAATGTGTGTGCATGTGAACCTGTTTGTATGTGTGTATCTTAAGTCTGTAAGATACACACATACTTTATTTACCATGTGAAAACAAGTACTGTATACATTTGTTTTTAAGTATACATATTCTTTAAAAAAAGCATTTTTTTGTTTTGTTTTTTACAGTGCCTAATGGTAACTGTATATCTGAGCCATGCAATTTTACGGTAAGTATTGTAATTGTGAGGTTTACCATTAACATTATATGAATATTTCTAATTAATAGAAAAGAATTCATCATAAATAGGTATTAGGCTTTAACAAACTCAAGTACAGATTCCCAAAATAATACTTAAAGGTTGTATCAGCGATTTCTAGCCTAAAACATAAAGTGTCAATTTCAGCTGACCTTTCTTCACGATCCGCTCGCTGCCTGCCCCACTACCAACCTTTCCACACATAAACAAACAGTGTTCCAACCAATCAGCGTCAGGGGTTTGGTGTTGTGGACTTTCCTACTGGTGCAGGGATGTGAGGGAGGCGGAGCGAAAGTCCACAACACCAAACCCCTGACGCTGATTGGTTGGAACACTGTTTGTTTATGTGTGGAAAGGTTGGTAGTGCCGATTGTTTTTTTGGCATATCTCGGACCCTAGGCTGACCAGAGAGACGTGTTTTTTTCACAGACAATTTATGGGGCAGGCAGCGAGCGGATCGTGATGAAAGGTCAGCTGAATTTGACACTTTATGTTTCAGGCTAGAAATCGCTGATACAACCTTTAAATATAGAAGTGAAGTACTATTACTCAAATAATTTACACCTCTGGTAAATAAAGACCCTTGAGAGCTGACTAGAATACCATCATTCTATGCATTTATAGGATACAAATATTATATATCGTAATTATTGTTTAAATTATATGCGATTTGACATTATCGAGTATATTGCAAAAACTACTTCTTATGCACATTTAGAGATCATGCTTTCACTGCGTGATTTAGTCTATTAAAATACATTTAGAATTCCCCCAAAATTCAAGATAAGAATTTGCCCCATATGACTTTTTATGCATTTTATGTTTATATAGTTAATATCACACAACGAGTAAATTTTTTCTCCAAATAACAGTATGATTGCAAATGTGATATTGATTTTATAAAAGAGTCCAATAAACAAAGGGTTAATATTAATTTACATTTTATCAGAAATTAGAACAAAGCCACAACAGAAATGTTTTGTGTCTCTGAGCAACACACAATGGATTTTCGTTAATGAATTAATCAGCCGTTTGAAGGAATTAGTTGAATGAATGATTCGATGACTCACTCATTCAGTGATTTGATTGTAGGTTTATATTTTAAGTATATTTCTCTTTTTTCACACAATCTTTTGAAATATCACTATTGAATGTTTTGCTTTTAAAACGTTAAAACATTTTTTATGCCTTTGTGACAGCAGGCTAACTGCATTCATGTCCTACATTAAACAGTCTGTTGCCACTTCAGATCCAGATGCTGTGCCACCTCTGCATTGCAAACACGTATTTTGTTGATACTGATTTTATTTGATTGGTAACAGCCCTACAGCGTCTTGCTATTTAAATTTATTGATTAAATTTAAGAATCTGACACAAAAGATGATGCATACATTTAATTAGGTTGGAACTTATTCGGAAAGTTAATTTCTGCTACTCCTGCAAACTAACCACCGCACAGAATATAAAGAATATCAAAAGCTTTGGGTGTCAGCTGTCCATGGCAGTCCTAAAGCTGCCAAAGTACCAAAATGCCAAATTATCGATATCGACAGAATTCCAGAAAATATTGTTATGGTATTTTTTGTCAGTATCGCACACCCCTATAAATGCCATCTATAAATGACATCTCATTTTGTTCAGGTACGTAATTCACCTGTATGACCTGATCTGTGAAGGTTCCTGGGAAGCTAAAGAGGCCCGTATTTATTACACAGACTTTATCATGGAGATGGGTATTCTTTTCCTAAATATGATGCATCATATACACATGCTGGTGAGACAATCATGTTGTTGTTTTTTACCTTTATTTTAAAGACAATTAATTGTGTACCACAGAAAAAAGAACGTTTTGTTGTTTTATTGCTATTAAATCATATATTAAATAGCATTTAATTTTTTTGTCTGTTTCTCTTTTTCAGCTCTATGGGAATATTTGGTTCTCTGTGGCTGATGTGATTATATTGACGCAGTTCCGTTTCTTGTCTCAGGAAATGCAACGCAGGTTAGGTCAACACAAAAACTACCTGCATATTTATGATGTTTTGGATAAGAGGTAAGTGTTACAGAACTGTTAAGCCTTTCTCAGCATACTTGGGTAAATAGCACTGAATAAGAGACTACAGCAAAAGAAAAACATTCATGATAGCGTCTTTCCCAAATGAGGAAAATAATGCAGTCAGAACAGAGAAATATATCCAATTTACCATCACACTTAGCTGTGAGTTAGAAACTCACTCATATCAGTGTTGCATAGTTTTCTGTAATTTAGCGCCAAGGTTAGCTTATGTTTAAATGGTTCCATAAAGAACCTTTAACATTTGAAGAACCTTTCTGTTTCACAAAAGGTTCTTTGTGGTAAAAAAAGGTTTTTCAGATTATAAAAAGGTAAGAAAGAAATAGTTCTTTAAAGAACCTTTGACTGAATGGTTCTTTGTGGGACCAAAAACGGTTCTTCTATGGCAACGCTGTAAAGCAGCGTTATTTTTACGAGTGTAATACAAAGTGAAGAGTTATACATGTATATCCGAATTTGAAAAAATATAAAAATAAAAAAACTTGTTTTTTTGATGTTAATAAATGTGGAACAGTCTGTAAAAATGTTCAATCGATAGTTAATAATGCTAGCAAAACTGAATTTCCTGAAATGTCAGTTTAAGTTTCTCAAACTCTGTTTCTCCCTGTAGTATACTATTGTGCTGTATGCTGTTTTATTTTTGTACATGAGTAAGGTAACAGCTGTTATATGTGCACTATGTTTTGGCAATTTGCAGTAATGAAGTGAGAAAAGACAGGCCTCCTAAATCATAATGTCTCTTGGCAGGTTTTCTATGGCTACAATGGAAGAGCTGGCATCTCATGATGACAGATGTGCTATCTGCTGGGAAAAGATGTACACAGCATACAAACTGCCCTGTGGGCACCTTTTCCACAAGTATGAAAATGACCACATTACAGCTAGAAAAGAATTTATTAGTTACAAGAAATTACTTTTCCACTCTAAATGATGGCTAAGTCCTCTACAAAATGTAAATCTGTCATGCAGCAATGAGTTAAATGGGTCACTATAAAGTATTGTGCATTGCTGTGGAAATAAATCATACAATTTCCTAGGAAACCTCTTTAAGTAGTCTCCAAGATGCTGGTACCTGTTTTTGTTTTCAGGTCATGCTTGCGTTCCTGGCTCGAGCAGGATTTGTCATGTCCCACATGTAGGATGTCTGTAAATATGAGTGGCAGTCATACCAGAAATGATCAGGAGGGGGCAGCATTGTCCGTCAGTTTGGGCCCAGCTGCTGTGCCAAATACAAACAGAGCTCCAATCATTTACCACAGTCACCTCTTCCATTTTCATGGTACACTAACAAATGCCCACTTTTTATAGTAATACTTTAAATTGCCCTAATGGTGCTGTAGTCACATCTGAAGACTCAAAAGTAAATCCTTCGAAATTGCTTTTTAACAGAGTTTATTATTGCTTTAAATGAGAATGTTAGTTTCATCTTGCCAAATAGAGTAAAACCATTTTCTTTTTACAGGTTCCCAGATTGCTAACTGGCTACCTGTTTTTTCGGTTGAATTTGTGCACTCTTCTAATATGATTATTCTACTGCAGGCAGACGACTCACAGGTAATAAAGTAAGAATCAACATTTTCCTTATAAATTGTTTTTTGTTGAAATAGTTACCCTACTATTCTATCCCGTATTTACCATAGTTGCCATATTCCTTTCATCCCCTTTCGCTTTAGGATAGTGTTCCACAGATAATTCGAAAATGACATTTTTTTTTTTTGATTGGCATTATCTATTAACTGCTTTTCAGGTACATCAGGAGGAAGAAATGTTTCATCAAGCAGACCTACCAGACTAGTTATTTCAAAAGGCTTTGGAACAAACACAAATGTGCTACTGACTCACTGATACCTGAGCTGGTAAAAAAGAGAAAAGAATGAAACTGTCAGTTCATGTTGTTTGATGGAAGGATGGAAGGACAAGACTGGAAATGTGCAACAAGTGTGTTTTGACACTATAAAAGGCATAGTCCGCCTTTCCCTTTAAATTTATTGATGGCACTGTTAATAGAAAGTGCATGGTTAAGAGTTTTAAAATGCTAAGAAGTTCTGAAAAGTAAAAATACATGGTTTATGCATTGTAAATATTTATTTATACAAATAAGCCCAAGCAGAATAAAGGTACAATTTCATGTTTGTTTGTTTTTTATGAAAACTCATAGAATTTGTGTGTAGGCTATATTCAGGATGGTTTTTGTGTGATTGACAGCATATGTATATGGAACTAATTCATTTATCTAGCGTGTTAAAGTGTGTGACAAAGTCAGACAGAACATTTGTTTTTTCCGAAGGCTCGAGTTTTTCACATGTGCTTTGAATTACAGTTCTTTTTTGTCGGTGTTTATGTGCCAACCAAGAACACGCGGAAGGGGGCGACACTTTTCCGAAGGGCAAACACCGAGCGTATTAAACTGAAACATACAGTATACAAAACAACACATGGGCACGTCTTATAAGTTCCGTACAGAAAAACAGATTACTCCACACAGCATAAACACAAGTCCATGAGTCCTTTAAAGCAAGCCTGTTGACGCGGTGAGTATTAATGTCATTTATAGCCTACTATAGCCTACTTTTTATTTTACAGATGGACATTTCAGGCGCTCATGATACTAGGTGGCATAACGGAGTAGAGGAAATACCCTACGGATTTCTAAGACTTTTTTGCTATTCTTCCCTTTTTCACTCGGCGTTTATTTTCAAAGACAGATTTACTGTGAGAATACTTAGCCTAAGTATCTTTATTCCAGGGAAAAAAATATGTATTTAATTGAATACACGGTGTCTCATAGCGAGCCATGTTTCATCACACTTTTATGTTAGTAAAAAATAAAAAAGATGCCACATGTAAAATAATGTGGCCTGTGGATTTGCTGACAATATCCTGTTGCTGAAAGAGTCAGCTTATATTTGAAATGAAACAGGGAGTAGGACAAAGTCTGAATAGTGTGTTTTCATATAGGCCTATAAAACATTTTTTACTTTTTTTAAAAATAAATGGCAGTTTTGAAACGAGCATATATAACCAATATATATATTATATATATATATATATATATATATATATATATATATATATATATATATATATATATATATATAATATTATTATTATTATTTTTTTTTTTTTAAAGCATATTTAAATAGGCTCTGAAATATTGTGACAGCCTCCCAAATAGCCTGGGTCTTCCTTTTTCTTGCATTTATAATAAATATTTCGAGTCCTTACTTTATTGTCAACACTGAAATCTGATGTGAGTAGTATTTATTTATTTACTTTTTTGACACGTGTTACTGTGCATGCCAGTTGCCTCCAGTTTCTGACTTGTTTTTATTTTATTACTTTTTTTTTTTTTTTATCAGCCTCATAAGATGTTAATATATAAAGAAGCAGGCATCAGGGATGCATGGATATGGTGGTTCATATGCACCCTTCTCTCACTTCTTCATGGAGTAATATCCGAAACCAGTAGAGCACTGGATATAATGACAAAATATCCACTAATTGATGGGTATGACTTACTTTTCATTTTCATTCATTCACACATCATTTATTTTGTATTTTTAATCTGTGCTTTAAACATAACTGCTTTATAATATACAACAAGGTGCGGTCTTTGTGATTTGGTAGCTCTTCTTATATATATTTTTAACCCCTTCAGAATAAATAGTAAAATAGTATTGATTGGCAATTGTGTTGAAGAAATCTGATATGTCTGTGATTGGCTACATTGTTAAACAATTGTAAAAACGTTTAGAATAGAACCTATTCACACAAGGAGCATTTGATGAAAGTTACAGCAGTATCAGATGATTCCCGGGGCCCTAAGCGATCACTTAACTTGCTTATTGGTTAAGTCCGCCCCTGTATACAGCTGGGAATGGAACTACTGGACAGCAAATGGCTTCAGAAAAGGTTGTAGTTGGTGTTGTGATGTCTTTTGATTTTACACTGCTTTTATATCTCTTTACTCAGACACAATGACCTGGCACTACCTCTGAGAAGGCACTATCACAACAAACTGAGCAAGTTGAATATGGATGACATTCCTTATGTGGCTACAGATATTAGACGCCTCACTGTTGGCCATGTTGGTGGACAGGTAATTTCTCTTGGCTGATCTTGATTATAATCTGTATCTTTAATTATTCTGTACATCATTTTGCTTTTAAGTATCAGTTGTAAATTTAAAGTTACAAACCCATGTTGTGTATACTGTATCTTGTGTAGATCAAGTGCTGATGAACAAGCTTGTTTTGCTTCAAATTCACACACGACTTCTAATATCGTGCAGTTCCATGAGCATTATATAATTATCTTTAACTATTATCTTGAACTCCACTATCCTCTCTTATAATTTATTTAATAAGTCACACAATTTCACTTAAACTGCTAATCTCTCCCTAAAGTAGTCATACTATTTCTTAGACATTTTGATTTCGGACCCACAAGTGAGTGAGCAGTTTTGGTTATTTTGTGTATAATTAAAGATAAATAAGTCCTTGATATTTGTCAGGTTTTCGCAGCGTACGTGTTGTGCACAGCTCAGGACAAAGATGCTGTCAGACTGGCCTTGGAACAGATTGATGTAATTCGTCGTGTGTGCACTGAAAACCCAAAGATGGAACTGGTCACCACAGCTGAAGGTACCATTGCACCCCAACCTCCACTTGACCTAAAGTTTTCACTTTGTTGTGATTAAACATTTAGAATTTTTTAACTTTATACTGAGCAGTTTATGAAATTAAAGTAATATCCTATTAAAGATAAACGTTTGCTGTTTATAGGTTAGTATGTCATCTCAAAGTCTTTTTCAAAACAAATACCTTTTTTGAGATTTTGAGGGAGATCCCCTGCTGGTAGAAACCCTTGTTAGAGTTTTGTCTTCCAGTGACTGATTGCTTCTAGTCCAGACATGTCTTAGATTTATTTTTCTGTATGTTGAAGCATAATCAATGAAAAAGTGAAAGTGTGGTTCGTGCCAACTGAACAGAGGAAGTGTGGTTACCCCGTCATCATATCATATATCTTCTAGCAGTTTGTTGCTTAGGGAAAAAGTTTACACAAAAATGCTAATTCTACAGTTGTTGTATAAGTAAAAGGAGAAGAGACCATATGCAATCCCAGGCTACCTGCCTGAGGATATTCTCTCTTAACATGATTGGACCAGTGCTGTGTGTATGTGATACTGTAAAAACCTCTAGACTGAATTTTACATATCACATACACCACTGTCCAAAAGTTTGGGGTCTATATTTAAATGGTTTTGAAAAAGATAAGTCTCTTTATGCTTTTTAATTTAAACAACTGTTTGTTATTTTAATATATTTTAAATGGAACATTTGTCATGTTACATAACATGAAACAAAATGTAGCATTTCCTATTAATATCAATGTTGAACACAGTTGCTTAATATTTTAGTGGAAACCGTGACACATTGTTTTCAGGATGATTAAACAGTGTTTATTAGAAACTATTACTTTTGATCAATTTAATGTATGATGAAAGTATCAATTTCTTCTAAAAAAAAAAAAAAAAAAAAAAACACACTGACCCCAAACTTTCAAACAGTAGTTTATAATAGTGTTTTTTTGTGTAATAAGGGTAGTACTTGGAATAGATGCTGTTTGCAAGCCTGAAATTATTCATACCCCTGGCAAATTCTGACTTATAGTTACATTTATTCAACCAGCAAGTTTTTTTGACCGGAAATGACTTCTCCCAAAAGATAATAAGACGAAGAGGCATCATTGTGGGGAAAAAAAAATATTTCTCAGCTTTTATTTACATTTGAACAAAAAGTGCCATGTCCAAAATTATTCACACCCTTTGCAAACTGTCACAGTCTATGGGAAAATCCAAAGTTCTATGCCATTCCAAATAGTCCAAGCTGTTCTAAAGCATCCTAATTACCCTGATTCATCGGGAACAGCTGTTTTAATCAACTCAACAGGTGAAAAACAGAAGCTCTCTTCTGTTGGTTTGTGGACAGTCATGGCTAAGACAAAGGAGCTCACTGAGGACCTGCGGCTGCGCATTGTGGCTGCTCACAAGTCAGGAAAGAGCTATATGACTATATCTAAATGTTTTGAAGTTCCAGTGGCTACAGTGCAAAGTATTATTAAAAAATACAAGACGTTCCGCACCGGCTCTGCTGGTGACAACATCTCAAGGCAGACAGTCAAACGGACACTGCACACCGCTGGGTTCCATGGACGCAGACCAAGGATGACACCGCTTCTCTAGATAAGACACACAAAAGGCCGCTTGGCCTTTGCAAATGCTCATCTGGACTAATCGCAGTAAACGGCACCATGAAAAAAGGGCAATACATCAAAATTCTCAACAACAACATCAGGCAGTCTGCAGAGAAACTTGGCCTTGGACACCAGTGGACATTTCAGCACGACAACGACCCAAAACACACAGCAAAAGTGGTGAAGAAATGGTTAGCAGACAAAAACATTAACGTTTTGCAGTGGCCCAGCCAGAATCCTGACTTATATCCAATTGAGAATCTGTGAGGGAGCTAAATATCAGGGTAATGGCAAGGAGACCCTCCAACCTGAAAGAGTTGGAGCTCATCGCTAAAGATGAATGGGCAAAAATACCAGTGGAGACATGCAAAATGCTGGTCACCAATTACAGGAAGCGTTTGGATTGCAGTAATAGCCAATAAAGGCTTTTCTATTGATTACTGAGAAGGGTATAAATAATTTTGGACATGCCACTTTTTGTTCAAATGTAAATAAATGATGCCTCTTGTACATTGTCTTATTATCTTCTGGGAGACATCTGTGTCATTTCTAATAAAACAAAAAACTTGCAAACAATATAACAAGAATTTTTGTGTCTATGTATGTTTAAGGAATGAGGAACAGTACAAAAATCACATGTTTAATTAGTATAGAGGGAGGCCACTCCATTGACAGCAGTTTACCAACACTACGCATGTTCTACCTGCTTGGAGTAAGATCCATGACCCTCACACATAACTGCAACACCCCATGGTAAATACTCACCATACATGTACAACATAAGCTAATAATAAAACCAATGTGTGCAAATGAGTACAAACAAGTTTTAATACTGAATTGTGTAGGGCTGAGACCTCATCTAGTATTTACTCAAATTACCAGCAGAGGAGTAACAGCCTGACAGATTTTGGCAAGGTAAGTTTTTCTTAATGCAAGATAGTTGAACCAAAATTATGGTTGTTATTAGTGGGGAATTTGACCCGGTATTAAAGACCTCTTTCGTTTTCTTCTATATTTGGAAATATCTGTCTTGTGTCCCCTTTTTGAACCTAAAGACTAGAGATAAAAAAATACACTGAAAATTCACAGACAGTTTTCTTTTTTTGCCTAAAAATGCCTTCGATCTTAGAGTTACTAAAATATTCAAGATGGTGATTTGTATATCCTGTTTGCACAGTAGTTCATCATTACCTCTAAATTATTTTTTTCTGAGCGTATATATAACTAGCATAACTAACTGCTTTACACTTGTACTTAATGAATTGAATAATTTCATTAAGTCTCTTTCCCCAGGCAGTGGTGAGTGAGATGAACAGGTTGGGAATGCTGGTTGATCTGTCCCATAGCTCATGGGAGACGGCCAGAGCTGTGCTGAAACATTCTACTGCTCCAGTTATTTTCAGCCACTCCTCAGCCTATGCTATCTGTAACAATACTCGCAATGTACCTGATGACCTCCTGTTGCTGCTGGTGAGACCTCTGCTTGTTTTGCAACATTAGACATAGTTCACCCCCCACAAAAAAAATAAAAATCTTCAAAATTTCAGTTTTACTGAAAAGAAAGACACTAATAGAAGTGGTAATAATCACTTTTTTTCTAGAAAGAAAATGGTGGGCTTATCATGGTGAACTTCTACAACAGCTTTGTAGCATGTTCAAGTAACGCAAACGTGTCTATTGTGGCTGGTAAGACGGTCGATTCCTTTATTTTGTTATTATCTTTTTTCGTGGTTTTAATTTCAATGTGGGTTTTTTTAGATCATTTTGATCATATAAAGCGAGTGATTGGAGCTGAAAGCATTGGGATTGGAGCAGACTATGATGGGGCACATGGGCAAGTAAAGATCTCATCTACATTTTATCTATTTATCTAAAATGTCGTTACACAATTTATACACAATTTTGTTTACGCACACTTCTTTGCTCTGTTTATTTGCCTAACATACCTCCACGGAATCCATGCTTTCAGAATTCATCATAGATTTCTGCAGAATTTAAACACAAACATTTTGCATATTGTTTTAGCTAGCAACAGCATTGTAGTATTTTCAGCACCAGTTAACACATTTTACAGCATTTAAATCCATTCAGAAGAATTCATAACCCCCAAGAATCACACAGAAAAGCATGCAAATTATGTCTGTGGCCCTTATCTGTTGTCTATGTCTGTTTGCATGTGTTTATGCATGCCTGTATTATTACAGATTCCCTAAAGGCCTGGAGGATGTTTCCAAATATCCAGTGCTAATTGAAGAGCTGATATCAAGAAACTGGACTGAGGAAGAGCTGGCGGGAGTGCTAAGACTGAACTTCCTCAGAGTGTTCCGAAAGGTTGAGAAGGTCAGGAACTTAATTCTTGAGTTCAGTTTCCAGTTCAATTAGGTCAATTAAGATATGTATACATCTTGGCCTATTTAGTTTAGTATAAATGTAATATATGCAGTAGCACACTGGCACACCCTTGCAAATGACATTAGTAAACATAGCAAACATACTTAATGTGCATGTGTTTGTCATAGACTTTTCTGTGTTTTTTGTACTGGAGAACTCAATAAGACATCCCAGCCAAATTATTGTCTACACTTTCTCACACACATTCTTTCTTACATTCTCTTGTTCCTAAGCTTCTTCCTTTCTTGTACTACAGTGGTGACCTTTACAGCCAGATAAAAAATTCCTTCCAGTTCCTTCTATTTTCTTTGAAACTCCTACTGCCTCTTTGTCCTGCTCTTAGTGAACCCCATTTATTTATCTGATCACATTACATTACATCTTCCATCTGTAGGTAACCCTCTTCTTTTAAATAACAGTTGTTATTGAAACATCTCAGCTCTACTTTACGTCTCAAATCTCTCTTACCTTATTAAACCAAACAGACCAGAGAAAGTGTATCTATTACATCAGGGCTGCCAACTCCCACGCTTTTGGCAGTGTTCTCATGGCACACATCCAGAAACATCTGGTGCAAAGAAGAAAATGATAGTGTGTTGACTGGTGTAGTAGTGAATTATTCAGACCAGTCGAGGGAAATGCATAACTTATTTCCACGCATGCTGAGTATTGCAACCTCCCTCTCATCTTGTACTGTTTCTTCACTTTTGTTTGTGTTAATAAATAATATGCTGTATAACCTACATAGAAATAAGTTAAGTTCATTTTTTGCACCATCGCAGCAGTTATTTTACATCATTTTTTGATAAAGACAGGACCAGTTCTTAAACAAAATACCACTGTCAGTGTGTTTTAACAAAACAACTGCCGACCCCCCACAGGAATTCTTACTCAAAGTTGGAAATGAGTTGGCAGTCTTGATGTACCTAGAGTATAGATATAGATATGACACCTTATCATCCTCTTCTTAATAAAGTATGATAAGATTCCTCCTTATCTAAATGTCACTGCACTGGTTCAGCACATCTGAGGAGATTTTATCAAAATGTAACTGCGCTTAGTTTGGACTGCAGCCAGTGCAAGAAATATTTTGAAACCCTGTTGCCTCTATCAACCTTAGTTATCACTTCCAACTAATGGTGGTGGTCTATTTTGTTTTTAGTTGTAAATTGGCATCTTTTATATATATTTATACAACAGTTTATTCTGGTCCTCGAATCTGATTGGCTGAGAGAAGTGCAATATTGGAGTGATATTAGAACTCCAACCGTTTCACCGTTTGTATCACTCTGGTTGAGGTATTTATCACAGCGAGTGTGATGGCGGATGGCCAAATCCGCTATGTAAGAAATAGTTGACGACGGGCGGTTGAATTCTTAGAAAATAATGCATTATTTTTGTAGAATTCTATGGACCGAAGTCAATTATTCCACTTATACTACGGTTACCACACGTCAAGACATCGATCAGATGATATATTTCAAGACATTCATCCGGTTTTTGTCCTTAAAATGCTATTGTGAGTAGAATTAATTTCTTACGCAGCTCATTCAATGCCATCGTTACTAATTCCAAAACGTCATTTTAGACCTAGCAATGATTTTTGAGCATTTGATGGCAAACTAATGCAGTTAATAATGACATTTAGACAGACCAACAGACAGACAGACAGATGGCAAGAGAAAGGGTGAGAGATATTAAGCTTGTGAATTCCTGTCTGAGTCTGTGCGTCTCTCAAAAGTGATCGACAGCATCGTCTCTACTAATAGTGAAACTTTAAATTCATTTTCTTCCAGACCATGCCGTTGTTACCTTGCGTGTAAGAACTGTCATGTAGTTTTTAGGTTGTTAATCGTCAGAACAGCATTCGTGCGTATGCTAACGTGTGTGCAAACTGTATGTGTGTGTGACTGTGAGGGAGAGAGAGTGGGAGAAATAGAGTATGTGCTTTCTGTACATAATAAAATGTAATTTTGTGGCAAAAATGTGGAAATAATCTGTCGTTTTTATCCTGTTGTTTACTGTGTTTATTTGTTTGGCCATTGTCGTTGTGGGATTTGGTTATTTTGCTGTTTTAAGCTGTAGGTACCTTTGAAATAACTGAAATCGTGTGGTGAAGTAATATAGACATGTAATGCGGTCAAGAGCTGTGCGTTTCCCTGAAAATAATGCACACCATTAGAACGTTCGTCAGCCAATCAGATTCAAGCATTCAACAGCCCCGTAGTATAAGATCTAATAAATAATGTTTCTGTGTCACAGAATGTATTTATTTTTTTTTAATACAATTTTTAGATGAGAATGTACTTGTTCAGACTTAAAGATAACGCCTGTTTGAAAATTTTCTTTAATGTTTTTGGAGGTGTGAGTTCCAGGCCACCAGCGGCTGTTCTGTGCTTATGAACGCGCCAAGCCCAGCTCTACCCCAGTTCTTCTGGAATTTGCCGTTGACTCTAATGTCTCTATAGTGGTTAAACTTGATATATAATTCGTTTTGGGTAAATCTAATAGGCAGGTTTTGGTCTTATTAATCTATGATTTGTTCCAGAGCAAACAGTTTTGGCTGAGGGCAAAGTCTCATCACGTTTAATTTTGATGTAAATTAACGCTGTATATCAGAGTGCTGCCTTTATACTTTTGACTAAATTATGATGGCTGTTGTAGTTTATTAAATATTATTATTCAATAAGTAATATTTAATATAAATAATAGTAGTATTTTATAATAGTATTTAGTATTGGGAAATGGTGTGTGTTTGTGGTGATCTTAGTTTCATTGTTCTGCCATTAAATGGTGTCCATGAGTGAGTTGGCAGTAAAGACTTTAATATTGAAAGAGACTGAAACAGGATTGTAAACAAGGAAGTTATTTTTACTTTTAACCAGTCTTGCCAAGTCCGAAGTTTTCCCGTGGAATCGGGCTACTTCAGCACTGTTGCTGCGGTTTGATTTTCATGTCCGTGGGTTGAAGCAACTCCAACAACATGATATTTAGCCACTGGATTGCAAATTTTATCAGGGGAACCCTTCCAAAAAACTTGTATTTTACCCCTCGGAACATGTTTTCCCCAGAAACTCGATTGAGCTAGTTTTGAGTAGCAATTGGGCAGGTTTTGTTGTGAAAACCTGGCAACCCTGCTTTCATCAACACATTGTAAGACGCAACCAACAAATGCACTGAGCAGCGGTGTCATTGCAAATCACCCTTAACAGATGAAAGGATAGTGCAACAAAGATATTGCTTTCCAGACATTCAAATTTCAAACTAATGTTTTATTGTGAGTATGAGATCGAGCTGAAGATTAAATGCTGTATCAGATGCAGGTAATTACACTCGCTCAGTCCATCTCTCTCTCAGATACTATACATAATACAGTGAGCTTTTAATACAGTAATACAATAAGCTTTAAATAAAGCAAGTCAAAGCTCCTTAACTAATTCTAAATTTACATTTTTTAAATTAGTAACTGAGGCTTGGGCTCAGCTGTTAAACTATCAACTTGAGTTTTGAATCCATGGCAGAAGGAAGGAGTTCTGCACAATTTTTTTTTTTAAATCACTCTGTTGTTGTTTCTTATGTGTTTACACACTCACACCATCAAACTGTTGTATAAGTGCAATATCACGCTCGTAACCATGCAGTTACCTACGGCATTTAATTCACTTTAAAGATGTGTGTACTGAAATAAGCATTACATATTCTTATACATTGTATTTTAAAAGTATTTCCCTCAGTGTGGTCAGAGCACATTTTAAGATTTTAAATATTTCTCTTTTTTCTTCATATGTTAAGGTACGTGATGATATGCTGCACATTTTACCCAGTGAAATTGAAATCTCACTTTCGGAAGTAAACGAGAGCTGTCGTGCAAAGCTGGTCCCTCCAGGCATGCCAAGATCGTCTGTCCAGAAAGTCCATCAAAGTAGCCATGGAAATGAAAACGCTCCATTGATGCCTGTGGAAGCTTTAATCTGCTTCATCTTACTTTTGATCCAATTACAGTAATCTAACAAACAATGAATTAACCAGAGATGTTTACCACAGACTGCTTAGCCAACACTTGATTTAAAATCTCTAACAAGACCAGGAGCACATTTGAAGTACATTAGTACAGACACATTAGGTCTTTGACCATTTTGAAACCATTATTTTTGGTAATTGCTTATGAAGACCATACTTTATAATGGTTACTTAATATGCATAGGTAGTCTTCAGATCACATGACATAAAAATGAGGTAACAAACAGCATTGTTGCAATATCTTGTACTTCCTTAGCATATAAGTAAGAAGCTGCTTTTTTTTTTATCTGTCTGGAGTTGCATTCTTGCAGAAGTAGATATAAAATAATATTATATTTTTTTATTGTTAAATGTTATTGTTTTTCCAAACACATTTCTTAAACACTCCTATTATCTCTTCCACCAAGCCCTCTGACTTGGACCAAGTATGTACCTCAGACTCAGTTAAACTTAAAGATGAATCTTTTGTATGCACCAAAGACTCACAACCTTTCAATAATAATGTATTCATTTATTATAGGAAGAAAAAGTACTTTACTTCCTTAACTTTACAATGCAATACCACCTGTTTTTTCTAGCTTCTTTTTGTTAAACCATGAGAGGTACAATTAGAGGTTGGCAAAAATAAGATCATATAATACACGTAGCATGTTCTGATGTTCATAGTGCACTTTATTGTAACTTTGTTCATATTTTTTTGTTTTTAAAATATATTTTTCTTAATACTATACATAAAAATCAACTGCATGTTTCCTTAAATGTTTAATCTTTCTCTTTAACATGAAACACTGTACAGATGTAATACTATACAACCAGTAACAGATCATCGCCTTTATATCCCAGATATAAATGTTGTTAGTCAATACAGTTTTCCATATTATCTTCTATTTGTATAACAAATGTATATTATCTGTACAGTAATCATGGCCTAAAAAAGAATAAAGACTTTGTATCAGTATCCAAAATGTCTCATTCTCAATGTGAGTTGTCTACTAAAATGCAGTCTGTTGAAAATGAATGGTTCATTTGCAAAGAATCTCTTAAAAAAATACAATGCAGTTATAAATTACAAAATCTATCCATCCCATTTCTCCTTTGGTTATTTTCTAATATAAAGGGGAGTTTCTACAAATAAATAATGAAGACAAAATAAATAAAAATACTGGACATTTAAGTTTAGCACTTGCGTTTTGAATGGCACTGATTTGTTACTTGGGCAGTAAAAGTCAAGATGTGCTTATTTTTAATTTAGTTGACCTGTACAGAATAATGTTATGCATGTAATTTTTATATTCAAAGGATTTGGAATATTTATTTTCTAAATGAGCTACTGTTAACTGTTTCTTGGTTCTGACCTAAGCCACAATATTTTCTAATGAACTGTTAGCATGCTTGAAATTATATGTTGCTACATCAGTGAATTATATTCGTCACTGGTAGTAAAGCCACAGATATTTAACTTAATGTCATAAATATTCAATGTTGTTGCTGGAATCATCTTTTGTGTAGCAAACATGGCCTGATTCTGAATGTTATGGAGTGAATGTGAAAAAGTGCACTTTAGCATAGAGCCCTTTTTCATGAAGTATGATATGTTTAGGCTGGTATTAGATGATCAGTATGCATATACTTTACATGCCACTTTTTTGACTTGCACTAGATATAGTAACAAACAGTAACAGTGGTCAATGTATTTGATCTTTGGCCATTCAAGAATAGATAGTGATGACCTCACGACCTCCACCTCTTACAAGCAGCACTCTTTCTAGACCCTCAGTCAATACCTCCAGAAATTCCATATCTGAAATCTGAGTTAAAGAAACAGCATGAGACGTAGCAATATATTTATGCATAGTTTCATGTTGGATTTATCTATATCTTACCAAAATGAAGCAAACTGAGAAAGCTTATATAATTCTGTGAACGTATATAATTCTGTGTGAAGGATACAGTTTTCATCTCCCTCTGGGTTGCGTGGAGGTCCTGGCATGTTCAGCAGTACAAGTCTGGCATCATGGGATCGATTAACAATAACCTCATTCAGCTTCACAGCTGTGTGCATCCGCCGAACATTAGATTGGTCACTGTAACAAACACACAAACAGTTTAAATTTAAACTAAGGTGGATTAATATGTTTTGCAGATGTGTGGATTTTTTAAAAATGAATTAAACAAACTAAGACTTTTGAGGACTATACTGCCTTCCAAAGGCAAAGCGCAGTAACTACACATTTGGTCAAAATTAAGTTAAGGCTTAAAATGGGCTTTGTGACAACCGTTTTGTCTTGTGGCAAAGTCTCCTGGTTCAATTTTGTCCCGTTTCAGAGAAACGAGAGTGTCAAAATCGCAGTACCTACAAAATCCAAACTAATACCATATATGGTGTAAAAACTTAAAAAAAAAAAATTAAAAAACTTTTTTCTCAGTTTCAGTGTTGGCGTAGTTACTGCACTTTGCCTTTGTAGGGCAGTATAGGTAACACCACTTTGAAAGTACACCCACATAGTTTACTTATGTAAAAAAGGCAAATACAACAAGGAACAGACATAAATGATTATCTCCTCTTCATGCTAACCATAAAAAACAAATTATACAAAGCCTAATACTTTATATCAAATACTGTGGTGATATTGTGCAGTGGTGGCGTTCCAGTTCTTGTTACTGCTTGCCTACTCACGGTTTAATGCTGATTAGCTCTCTGAAGTTTTCTGGTGCGTTGCTTCGGTTTCGTCTTTCTGCTTCTATTTTTTCATTAGTCCAGGTCATCTGGTTTTTCTCTGGTAAAACTTCAATGGTTTCCTCTTCTTCATCAGAGTATAGACTGCCCATTCTTATCAGCGAGTGTCTGTCCTTCACAAGCTGGGCCTACAGTCAAAAGTAATGCAACCACACTTAAGAGAGCTGCTATTGCAGGCATTCAAAGTTGACTGTCAGCAGGACATTAAATGCTGTATTTCAAACAAAAGATGTAACAAAACATGGTACATTTTTATGCATTTTGTACACAGAAAGACAAAAGGCCAATTGCATGTTATCTAACAATGTAAAGTGTAAACAGAAACATTTTGTATTTTGTGAATATTTATTTTGTCCACAAAATGGGTTGTTTTGAAGATTAAATGTATTTTGTCCACAAATTATTCATTTCAGAAATGTAATATGAATTTTGTGCACAAAACGAGCTGTCTGGATGACAAAATAACAAACAGTGCCAACAATTGTGCCAGATATGAACTTATATGCCCTATATCACATTACTCTGGTTTTATAGTAAAAAAGCACAAGACCTACACACAATAAAAAAAACACACTCTTTAAAAATACTTATTCAGGGGCCATAAAAATGGCAAAAGTGCTAAGTACAAAGACAAAACGTTTGCAATATCACACCATCATCAGTGACATAGTAGAATAGAACTTTTTCCACATCAGTCTACACTCAATACACTATAATATCAAAGCAAAAAGGTTTGTAACAACTTTGCAAATTTATTACAAACAAAAAACTGAAATTATTTCCTTTGCATAAATATTCATACTCTTTTCTGAGACACTTGATATTTAGCTCAGGAGCATTAATACTGCTTATAGATGTTACTACCCTTTAAGTGGAGTTAACCTGTGGCAAATTCATTTGAATGAGTATGATTTGGAAAGGCACACACCTCTCAATAAAAGGGTCTAACAGTTGTTAATGCATATCAGAACAAAAATCAAGCCCTGAGGTAAAAAAACTGCCTATAGAGCTCAAGAGACAGGATTGCCTCAAAGCAGAGATCTAGGGAAGAGTTAAAAAAATCGTATGCATTGAAGGTTTATAGAAGCATGTAGCCTCCATTATCCATAATGGAAAAAGTTTGGAACAGCTAGGACTCTGCCTCGAGCTGGCCTCCTGGCCAAACAGAGCAATTGATGGAGAAGGGCTTTGGTTAGACTGGTGGTCAAGAAGCTGATGGTCACTCTAGTTGAGCTCCATGATCATATATGCAGATGGGAGAAACTTACAGAAGGACAAACATCACTGCAACACTCCACTAATCTGGACTTTATGGCATTTGCTTTGTCATTATGGTATATGGAGTGCAACATTTATGTAAATACTTTAAAACAACTTCAGCTAGGGTTATTGTTTGTCATTTCATAAAATATTTAATGACTTCTTTGTTATTCTGCTGTTGGTAAACATGCTGTCAACATCCCGTCGCTATAGTGTTAGAACCGAAGAATCATTTACAAGTGAATGTTACAGTACCTCTCTGTCTCTCTCTGCACTGGAGAGCCTCATTTGTTTTAGCATCTGTGACCTCTGTTCCATCATCAGTGTCCGCTCATACGTGTATGCTGAGATATCGCTGTCATGCTGCAAATAACAACATTTGACTTCATGAAATTATAATGGCATGTGATGTGGTGGGATGTGAAGTGTTAATAGTAAAGAGAAAGTGTTCTGTATACCATCTCAACCACTTCCACCTCTGCTTCTAATCGGAGCTGGTACAGGAAGGTTGCCAGGTCCTTTTTCATCTGAATGCTGTTATCATCCATTTGAGCCACAGTGAAGATGCGCATCTTACATTTACGCCAGACCTGAAGTACAAGAAACCAAAAATACATATGTGACCCTGGACCACAAAACCACTCATAAGTTGCACAGGTATATTTGTGGCAATATCCAATAATACATTGTATGGGTCAAAATTATCTATCTATCTATCTATCTATCTATCTATCTATCTATCTATCTATCTATCTATCTATCAAAAATTATTAGGATATACAGTAAAGATCATGTTTCAGTTATTTTATTAAATTTCCTACCGTAAATATATCAAAACTTAATTGACTTGATTGGTAATATGCATTGCTAAGACATTTATTTGGACAACTTCAAAGGCAATTTTCTCAATTTTTTTTGCACTCTCAGATTCCAGATTTTCAAATAGTTGTATCTTAGCCAAATATTGTCCAATTCTTACAATTGTACATCAATGGAAAGCTTATTTATTCAGCTTTTAGATGATGTATTAATCTCTATTTCACAAAACTGACCCTTATGGCTGGTTTTGTGGTCACATTTAAAATATCACTGGGTTTTAAAAATATCAATTATTTAAAGTATCAGTGGGTTATTTAAAATTAAATTGCTAATTGTTCACCTTATGTTGTTTGAGAAGGAATGGCAGGAGCATGAGCATTCCACCATCATGGACAATCCACCAAACGTCAATATATCCATCAGAAAAGCGCTCATGATTACTGGGATAGAATGACACATTTTTTGGGACCATCAGAGCCAGGTGGGCAGCTGTGGTACAGCGGACTGTATCTACAAGTGAGAGAATATGAAAGAGAAGTAGATTAACATCAGTCTTTCTAAGGACTGTGTCTTAGTGAAAACCGATGGAGATAATTGTTCTTACTAATAAAGGTTTTCCAAGCCCGTGGGTCTTCACTCTGTCTCCAACCATATGGCCAACCCATAACGACTGTGTTATGTTTCATGCCTCCCAGGCCACAGGACTGGATGAGGTGTGCAATCCCCTCTCTTACTTTGGAGGCAACCACCACCTGACAGAAGCCCTTCACTCGTTCAATCTCCATCATGTTCTTTATTGCCTGGTGGAGGGTATAGAAACATAATTTAATGAAATGTTGCCTTTTGCTATCTATTTTGCTATGCTGTAATTTAGGATGCTTAAAGTATTTGTAAATCAGGAAACTTCCTCACCTGTTCTGACGCTTGCGTTTCTCCATAGCATTCCAGGAAGTTGCCCTGTATCACTGATCCAACAATGGTTAGACCTTTTCCTGCCTTCAGCTGTGAGGCAAAGGTAAGCATTCTGGGATACTTCACATGCAGGTCCTCATCCAACTTCAGCAGAACCAGCAACTGTGGCCTATTAACAATTTCATGTTAATGTCATTGTAGTGCATTATTTATAAAAATTAAATAGAAAATAAAAATATGAGTGTATAGTATGTAATATAACAGCGTTTCCATGTTTAAAAGTTTGGGCTCAGGATTTTTTTTTTAAAGAAATTAATAATTTTATTCAGCATGAATGCATTAAAAATTGATCAAAATGGCAGTGATGATTTAGAATTTTCTGAAAATTGAAATTCATTAAAGAGTCCTGAAAAATGCATCACAGTTTTCTCTTAAATATAAAGAAGCACAACTTTTTTTTTTCAACATTCATACTAATAAAAAAAAAAAAAAATCATTTTTTCATGTGACACTAAAGACTTGAATAACAGCTGCTGAAAATCCGGCTTTGCCATGACAGGAAAAAAGTTAGAAATTAAATTAGAAAACAGTTATTATGGTAATAATATTTCACAGTATTACTGTATTTATATGAGCAAATAAATGCTATGATCAGCCTTGGTGAGTATAAGAGACTTTTTTCATAAACATTAGAAAATCTTTCAACGGTAGTGCAATACTAATGTGTTACTATCAGTACCAACACTATTTGAAGTACGCCTGCAGGAGTATGCTATTCAAACAATATCTTCCGGCCTTTATAAACATAAGAAAGTAAAGGTGTTCCCAGGTCTTTTCAAATATGTGTTTTGGAAATTATCATCTGATAATATTTTAAGTTAGCATTTAGATACAATTTTCATCTAACATCTTAATATATCATTAATGGTTTGCTTATTATAATGTATTTTATGTACTGCAAAAACTAACCTCCAGTTTTTGGTGTGGGGTGGTCCAGCCTCCAGACGTAGAAGAGCATAACGGGCGGCACTAAGTGACAATCCGCGAATCCCGTCCCCCCATTCCTTCTCTGCTCTAAAAGAGAGAAAAATATACAAGCCAGAGATTTGTAAACTAAAGATAAAGAATTCAAGGATTTTTAAGTGCTTCCCAGTGATTTACTGCATGGTAGTTTATTGGATGTAATTTCGAAATCACTTACCCCTGATACTCAATGTACTTGTAGATCATGCCAGCAATGCCCATTGCTACAATGGCATAGTACCAAGAGGAGATAAACATAAGGGCTAAGCACATACTCATGCCCAGAAATGACAAAGCCCTGAGAGGGAGAGAACAGAGAGCATATTATAAAAAAAGACCCATCTACATTATGATTACAATAGACAGATTTTTTTATTAGAGTTCATTTTTAAATATCTGCAAGAAGTGAATAGTGGATATCAATAGCTGAATGCCAGTGAGTTTAGAGATCACGGTTGACCTAAATTTAAATGTGACTACAAGAGAAGCTCAAAGAAGACACATATGATATGCAATTTTAATTTAATTTAAATGCACACTTACCAGTGGTAGTATCTGAACCGAGGTCTCCAGTTTGGTGTTCTTAAAAGTGTTTGTACTGCACACGCCAAGTTTACAAAAAGATAACACATCAGGAAAAACCTGTAAAGTGTACAAACATATATACAGTAGAATAAGTGTCATGTAATACATGCAATGACAATTCAGAAAAAAAAAACTGAATTGCCCGTCAAGAGGCCGTAAGTTTCATAACAAGCAACTGTAAAGTGATGTCTATCCTACATTTTACAACAAATTCTTTGGTTTTCCAGTAATTTTGTGTATTTAAACCCTTTCCAACAATTCTCATTTTGAGATCCATCTTTTCACCCTGAGAACAACTGAGGGACTCATAGGCAACGCTCACTGATGCTCCTGAAGGAAAATTATTCATTAAGAGCCAGGGTTGTAAACTTTTGAACAGAATGAACATTTTTCTTATTTTGCCTAAATGTTATATTTTTTTTCATTACTCTTAATGCATCATATTTCCTTCTGAAGCATCGGTGAGTGTTTGAACCTTCTGTAATAGTTGTGTATGAATCCCTCAGTTGTTCTCGGTGTGAAAAGATGAATCTCAAAACCATACAGTCATTGATGAAAAGGGTTAAAATACACAAAAATGCTGAACAACCAAAGAATTTGTGGTACCTAAAGGATTTTTCTGAAGAGCAGTGGGAAGTTTAACTGTTCAGAACAAACAAGGGATTCATGAACAACTATCACAAAAAAAAGCACACACACACAGCTGTGGATTATTCAGTTTACAACACAGTGTTAAGAATCAAGTGCATGTAAACTATTATTTTGTTTTGTGTACTAAACATCTTTTATGTAAAATATACTATTCAGGTCAGTACTAAAAAAATAACATGCATTGTGTGTGTGTATATATAATGAAATTTATCTTTGTGTATATTTGTGGTTTGTCCTTACATAGAGAGAATAGGAGCAACCATATCCAGTGATGCAATGAGGATGCCAAGCTCTGCTATGAGTCCCGTCAGCAGCAAGGCCCACGTGGGCTCTCCGTTAGCTTTACCATGTCCAAACACCTGTACATGTACAAACACATGAACACAGATGGACAGAAAGCAGCAGTCAGCTGTTAGCATCACATATTTACATTTTAGGAAAAACATTTTGCGTATGACATGCAAATGTTTTCTCTGATGGCTTTTGTGGTTTGGCATTCCAGAAAAGGAAGTAAATATAATCCAGGAGCTGCATTTTCATTTTACTGAAATTCTTCTTAACTTAATCAGTCACGTGTTAAGTTTTAAAACACAGTAGTTCTACAATACATTATGAACCACAGACAAAAGCCTGCTCAACATGCAGCATGCTGTATAAAAAAAAATCACCATGAAAAAAGATTGGAAGTGTTTATTTTGATATATTTTTTGTATATATATATAAGAAGATGTTTTACCCTAAGGAAGGGAATTATGTTATCCTTAGCAATGGCTTGCAGGAGGCGAGGAGCTCCTGTCAGGGACTGAAGACCTGCACCCACTGTGGAGAAGAAGGAGCCAATCACAATGACCCAGGGAGAGGGCCAGGACAGAGTGCCAACCACCAAGTTTTTACTGACAGCATCTCCAAATCTAAAAGGTATATGGAAGAACACGTGAGACACAGTATGCATGTTTCCATCTAAAAATGTTGTATTTGTAATCTCTAGATTACTTACTTATCTCTCAGCACCACACCCTCAATACAGGCCCCAAACAAAAGCACAGAGCTGAAGTCTGTCAAAAGAGTCAGGGAATTCTATGGAACTTTGAATGCTAAATAAAACTGATCTTAAAATAAAAAAGGTTTTATAACAAAAATAAAAAAAGAGTCTTAAATAACATACTGTCGATAAGAGTAATAGTTCAATTCTTGTTTTAAAACATAATATCAGTTCTATCATGACAACTTTAAGATTTTAGCATGGTAATGGATATCACAACACTGTTGGTTTTTGCTGTTGTTGTAGATCATTGCTGCTGCTGCAAAGCAAATACAGAAACTTGCTACAGCCAGTACATACCCTGATACAATGCTATGAGCATTTAAGACATACTGCTGCTGCACAAGTAGCATATATAATGACTCGTAGCATATCTATACAGGTGGAGCTGGGGAAGGTGGAGGGTTTCAGAGGATCTGAATGCTGCAAAATGCTCTAGTAAATGCTAACAGCCATATAAATGTAAGGCAGCAAGCTCATTGGCTGCGTATGCAACATGAACCAATCAAGTAGTTTAACAATGTGAATATCATCAGTTTCCATTAACGACCCATCAGCCTGCACCATCTAGAGTTTCATGACAGATCTTGGCATTACTACCAAGAGCAAAAAGGATACAAACAAGAGAAGTAGTTGTAATAGCCAGGATCGTCCCTATTGGTATAGACTTCTGTGCATCTCTTAGATCCCCAGATCTGTTTGATCCTGCCATAATGCCTGTTTTAGAGACACAGAGATAGAAAAATACTGAATTTCAAGACATTTTCATATAAGTAGATGTGTGAAAAATAGTGTACAGTCAGCTGATTGGACATTATTTTCACAGTCATTTTCACAACTTTCAAAGCTGTTGTCTACTGAAAGTTTATTTTGTTTTGTTTTGTTAAACAACAGTACAATCCATTGAACACACTGAATTTCTATCCCTCACAGCCTCGTTGTCATTCTTATCAAAAACTAAATATGCCGCTACCCTAACTAATATCAACTGCGCTTTAACAGACTGGCAAGTTTGTGTATACTTTTTCATCTTTTCTATTTATTTATTGCACACGGAGCTGTGCAATAAATAAATAAATGTATATTTACCAATAAAGACATGTAAGTTTTACCTGTGGCAGAAGGAAAGAAGATTCCCACCAAGAGGGTGAAGGAGGTGGCGATGTCGGCAGACACATAGAAGCCAAAAGTCTCCATTGAGCCATGGACATCAACAGACGATAGACTTGCTTTTTCAAGAATCTGCCCTTTCTCCATGTAATCCCCCCACATGTTTTCTGCACACACACACGCACAAAAAATACCTAATTAAATAGTATGTATAAGGTGACATATAATACATGTAAAATAGCAAGTACCAAAGGGAGAGCTTTCTTCACCATTTTTAAATGCATGCTGAAATTTTCTTATCTGTAATCTTTTCTTTCTATTTTGACCGAAATGACCGTGGAGCAGACAAGTGTCTCCCTACCTCTAATGATCCCACTGGCCAGCCCAGGAATGCCCTGGATCTCTGTAACATTGTTGTGGAGGAAGTACTCATCACAATGAGCGCTGCTGGAATTCTCAGAACTGCAGAAGTTCTTCCAGAGCTGGCTGGGAACCGTGTCATTACCGACAATCACTGTCTTCCCACAGACATCAAATAAATCACGAACCAATGTGCGGTTTCCTAACATACAGATCCTACACAATTGAAATGAAAAATAGTAAAAACAAAAAATACTGTTATACTTATTTGTATGCAATTATATTTTCATCCCGCATGAGAAAACTGTATAAAATATTGAAATATATTAGAAAAACATGTTAATCTCACATAGTGTTTTTTAACTATTAAAGGTAACCCTGGGTATTAAGACTTGGCTTAATATAAAGTAAATGATGTCTCTTAAAAAGTAGAAAACCCATGAAAGATTTACGTTATTTAAAAAATCCACATTGTTTTATACATATTTTGGACTATGGGGAAGCCATTATGACGTAAAATGGCTGGCACTGTTGCTCTTTTTACCGCAACACAACTCAGAAGATAAAATACTGATATGATGACCACAGCTGCTGAAAGACCTTGCAGGTGGAGATGGATATAAGCATAGGCTTAAACCAAATGCCGTCCCATTGACTTTTCCCACAAGGAGTCTAAACGCCCCTGGATATCGAGTAAAATCTGCGCTAAGAAACTCCTTCAGTGGCTGCGGCGTTATGACAAGTGTCAGTATGTTTACATCCCACCAGAATGCCATCAATCGTTTTTTGTCTTCACCGTTTGTAAGCTCTTTTAGTAGCTGTTGGTCTTTAGCAAGTTTTATTCGTCCATCTTCCCAATCTTTTCTCCTCTTCTTATCGCTAGCAAAAGCAGACTTACATCGCTTCTCCTGTTGCCCTTCGTCTGTAAATTACAACCACATGCCACACAATGTGGCATTCCATCAGTATTTTTTTTTCCGAGATGTGTTGGGGTAAAAATACCAACGGGTAGCGCCAATAACTCACAGAGTGCAGCCATTTCACATAATTTAAATAATGGTGCCCCATAGTCCAAAATATTTATAAATGTGATTTTTTTAAATAACGGAAGTCTTTCATGGGTATTCTACCACATATTCCAGACATCATTAATGTTATATTAAGCCATACAAGTCTTAATACCAAAGGTTCCCTTTAAGAAAAATTAAGCTATAAACGGTCTTTAAAGTTTCAGTATAGGCCTATTATGTACAACATATAAATCAAATAAATTAGCACTGTCTTTTGGCACTTTCCAATATTATTCCAAATATTACATTTTATGTGTTGTTTTGACTATAAACATTACTGAAAGACTTACGGAAACTCAGGTGGGTGGAAGATGGATTTGATAGCTCCGGCATAGATGGAAACAATGGAGATTATGACACAGGCCAGGAAAAGGGAGGCAAATTTGTTGACATACTTGACCCCCACAAAGACAACCACAGCCATAAGGCTCAAACATATTGTGCCATACACTCGCATGTTATTCAGCATCGCACCACTTCCTGCATGAATATCTGCCGGATGGAATATGGCAGCCTGAGGAATCAGATATTTCTGTAGACAATAAGAGTTGATGATTGATTATTTTTCAGAGCTGAATTGTTTTAGGTTTGGATCATTGTGTGTGTATGTTGTCATACTAAATGGAGACTGACCAGAAATATTTCAATTGCTCCCAGTATGTACATGGCAGCAGCGAAGGTTGTGCCCAAATAAAAACAGAGACCAACTGCACCACCAAACTCAGGGCCCAGAGATCGAGATATCATGAAATAGGCCCCACCAGCTGCCAATTAAAAAAACAACAACAACATCTGTATATAAATACATTTTTGTATAAAAATAACAATAACTATTATCAACCTGTTCATAATTAGATCAAACATTAAATACCTAAACTAAAATCTTTAATACTTCAGCAATACATTTCTAATTTATAATGTGTTTAGAAACAATTCTCTGACTAGTCTTTACACAGACTTTAACAGTTTTCCTGGTGGTTTTGTACTGTTTTTATGAAATGTTATAATACAAAGGAGTATAAACATTTGAAAAAAATTACCTGGAACTACACCATTGGTGGCTATAGCGCTCATCGAGATTGCCGTTAACATTGTCTGTTAAAATAAAATAAAAAAAAATTAGGGATGCACCGATCCGTATCGGCCGATCACTTGCTTTCACGTTGAGCCGTATATACTACACACAGCCGTTGTTCACTGACGAGTTGGTAAACAACGGCTGTGTGTAGTATATACGGCTCAATGTGAAATCATGCACCTGATGGCATTTACTGCTGATTACAGAACCGGCTTTACTGACAAAACGCGCAAGCATTATCGGCCGATTCGTATCGGTGCATCCCTAAAAAAAAATTATCATACATTTGCATGCTTTAAAATGCCACTTATCAGACATGCTGTCTGAGAAAAGCACACAAATAATAAAGCACTGTACACAACCTGTAAGACTGCTGTCTGACAGAAGTTACCAGAGCATTCAGTCATGCACAATCAGACTTAAAGAATAAGTTCACTTCCAGAATGAAACTTTCCTGATAATTTACTCACCCCTATGTTAACCAAGATCATGTCTTTCTTTCTTCAGTCAAAAAGAAATTAAGGTTTTTGAGGAAAACATTCCAGGATGTTTCTCCATATACTACGTTATTACGTAATGCATGAGGTCAAACTAGTGCAAGATGAGCATTTGTGGTTAAAAAGTATATACATTTTTATTTTTTATAGATGGATAAGACACTTATTCCTCGGCTGGGATTGTGTAGAGCCCTTTGAAGCTGGATTGAAACTGCAATTTGGACCTTTAACCCATTGGCCACAATTTAAGTATATGGAGAAAACACCCTAGAATGTTATGCAAAAAATGCTCAAAAAAACTAATTAGCACTGCCAACTGCTGTTAAATTGTCTCTGATAACCTTTATTTACTGGTTTATTTCCATTGCTCCATATTATTGGACATATTTTATATGATTTCATACTGTCTGTGTCTTGTTTTGGACAATTTTCTATTGTCAATGTCACACTGCTTAAAACAATGTTAAGTTGTTTGTTTACAGGACAGACACACAAGGAAAAGCAAAAGTAGGAGTGAACCTGACTGTGTTTGTGAGGGTGTGTATGCAACAACTCACACAGGAACAGCACATGAGAACGATGAGGAAGGATTGGACGACACCTGCTGTTCCTACTATCCAGGTGAGACGCAGAAAGAGAATCACACCGAAGATGTTCTGCAGACATGGCAGGTACACTCCCATCAGTGTGCCCATATTCGGAGACTACAGAGAACCAAGTAGAAGAAAGAAAAGTGTTTTGGTTATAGTAAAAATATAGTGTTGACTTTTTTGATAATAGTGAAAGTAAAATTTTAGAACCTTGGGCACTTGTCTTCTGGATGCATCGGCACTTTCTGCCTCTTCATGTTCTTTGGCTCCCTGAGTAACATTTGTGTAATTGACCAGCCGACTGAGGAGAGACGAGACCTTTGGACGGATATCCAGCTCTTCCTATGGAGAGATACACCTCAGTACCACACGTACTAAAATAGAATTCTACACATAACATAACATGAAATATATTCTCATATTTGAATGATGAACATTGTTAAGACCTTCGATTTTATATTTATTGGGCAATATTACAAAGAGAAGGAAATGAAAAATGAACCTCAAACAGGGCCAAGTTTTTGTCGTAGTAGTCATTCCTCTTAGATGCTGAGTCTGAACTGCTGAGGAAGGGACTGTCTTCTTTATGATTGCCATGACCTGCAGGGGGACGATATATCAACCTTATTTACATAATTTAACAGACAAATACATATGGGTGCATATGGTGTGCATTAATTAAATTACATTTTTTCTTTAATTACTGACCGGTTAATATTCTTAATTTGCTTTAATTTTCCATATATTTGACCCTGGACCACAAAACTAGTCATAAGGGTCATTTTTTAAAATAAAATTCATACATCATCTGAAAGCTGAATAAATAAGCCTTCCACTGATGTATGGATTTGTTAGGATATTTGTTTTTGTTAGGACAAGACAATATTTGGCCGAGATTATATTTGAAAATCTAGAATCTGAGGGTGCAAAAATAAATAAATAAATAAATACTGAGACAACTCCTTTTAAAGTTTTCCTAATTAACTTCTTAGCAGTGCATATTACTAATCAAAAATTAAGTTTTGATATATTTACGGTAGGAAATTTACTAAATATCTTCATGGAACATGATCGTCAGTTAATATCCTAATGATTTTTGGCATAAAAAAATATATAATTTTGACCCATACAAATATACCCGTGCTACTTAAGACTGGTTTTATGGTCCAGGGTCACATATTGTATCATCACACAAATATAACTTATATTATATTGACTATATTATTTATTGCCCTTAAACTTATGAAAGGGGTTTTCTTCCCCAGAGAGAGAAAGAGAGTAAAAGACAGATAGAAACAAATATTTATAAAGGCATTCTTGAGATTTTTTTTTTTTTTCAGAATAACTGTAGCCTTTACCCACATTTATTGTCATTTCCTGTCCTACGCCCACTAATTAAATGTGACTAATGTTCTATTCTTTACTTCTTTACACCCTTACATTGTGTAAAACTGAATCAAAAAAAGATCATTTTACTTTTCTTTATGGAAAAATATTATCCTCAGATCCTCAGATGTAAATAATTATTGAAACAAATAAATATATCAATATGAACTGGTGGACTGTGTGAAGAAATAAACAAATACTGAAGCTTAGTTTGTAGGCCTTTATAATTATTTCGTTTAAAAGGAAGTTCCAAATAATCAATTGCCCAAGTATGCATGAACCCCTTTCTAGCATTGGCGCCAAGCATTAAACCCATTTTGTATTTATGCTTCTCTGGCTTTTTCTCCCTCTGCCTTTCTGACCTTTCTTTTGTTATTTTGTTATTATTATGCCCTTTAATCAGGTCACTGAATCAGAACAGTTAATCAGTTTGACTGTTTTCTGTCCCCACACTCTCTGCTCTCAAAACAAACGTCAATACAAACACTGCTAAAGCAAGGCATCCAAATACACTGCCAGTCTTAATCACGCATTCTAGTGGATACCAATTTGTCAAGTTCATCATAATTGTGCAGTTTGGTCTGTATCCTGAATTTGACTCCCACATTGAATACATTAGCCTGCTTATCCAAGTGTGCAGATTTAGTGTTTTTATTGCTCTACAGAGAGAACAAAGAGAAGGTGATATATCAGAAAGAGACACTGGGATATATATATTCCTTTCAATCATATTCAAATTTGCAATTAAACGGTTTATAAGCTGAGAAATAAGGTGATCACACAGCCTATATAGAGTACTTGTTCACAAATACATAAAAAGAGAGGATAGTAACTAGTCTGGTGTCAAGATTAAGTTGAAATCTCTGCCCCTTCTGTTTGCTTTCTATAGGTCTCACTCACCTGCGTCCAATGTTAATTTGCCATTATAGGTAGGGTTTTCATGAGCATTGTTGTAGATCAGCATGTTTGTCTGTGTACAGCAAGGCAGGCAGCACTCTCTAGTGTATATCCAGGTCAATGTGAAAACTGTTACTGAGAGAGCGTGGGGGATCAGTATTTACGCACACACACTGGTTTCCATTTTTTGTGGGGACATTCCATAAGCTTAATGGTTTTTCTATTGTAAAAAGAATATTTTCTATCCCTTGCCCCCAAATCTACCCCTAAACCTACCCCTCCCAAGAAACTTTCTGCATTTTTACATTTTCAAAAAACTAGCTTGTTTCCTAATGGGGACCTAAAAAATCCCCACAAGGTCAGAATTTACTGGTATTACTATACTTGTCGAGACATTTGGTCCCCATAATGCATACCAGTACATATGTAAAATGTCCAATCCATAATTGTAATTCATTTTAACTACTTGTTCAATGAATAAAAATGCTTGAAATTGCAGAAAATTCTCCAGTTATAGAATATTACAGTTAAGGGTCAAAAGTTTACATACACCTTGCAGAATTGGCTGTTCTTCAGAAAAATCCTTCAGGTCCCACAAATTTTGGTTTTCAGCATATTTGTGTATTTGAACCCTTTCCAACAATGACTGTATGATTTTGAGATCCATCTTTTCACACTGAGGACAACTGAGGGACTCATATGCAACTGTTACAGAAGGCTCAAATGTTCACTGATGCTTTAGATGGAAAATTACGCATTAACAGACAGGGATGTAAATTTTGAACAGAATAAAGATGTCTACATCTTTTTTTCATATCTCATATTTTTGCCCCTCAGAAGCCACAGAAGATACTTAAATGTACCCTGATCTTTAAATTCAAAAAGTTTTCACCCCCGGGCTCCTAATGCATTGTGTTTTCTTCTGGAGCATCAGTGAGCGTTTGAACCTTTTGTAATAGTTGTATATGAGTCCCTCAGTTGTCCTCAGTGTGAAAAGATGGATCTCAAAATCATACAGTCATTGTTGGAAAGAGTTCAAATACACAAAAATGCTGAAAAACCAAAGAATTTATGGGACCTGAAGGACCAGCGGGCAGTTTAAGGGACTCATGAACAACTATCACTAAACAAAAACAAAAAACAAACAAACAAAAAAAGTATTAAGAATCAAGCATATGTAAACTTGAGTGGGGTCATTTTTATTCATTCAGTTATTATTGTAAATAACATACATTTTGTATGATCCCTCTTATTTTGGTAAAATAATTAACATTTTGCAGAAACTTTTGACCTCAACTGTATATTTGACAATGTTCTTTATAATCTAAGACCATATTGAAAATCTGGGATCTAAATGAATATTTAAATTAACTATTTATTTGGTCACTAATCAAATAAGTAAATTTGTGACACTAAACATGTTTACAGCTTTTTAGGTCAATATCTTAGACAAAAGACATTCCAGATGCAACTCGGATTTTTTGTAAAAAAATATAATTTTTTACTTAACTGCAAATAAACGAATAAACAAATAAATACACGGCATTTTCACTAGGGGTCTCAAATCAATACCATAACATTATTGTATAAGCAACCAATAAAAAATTGTCAAATGCTGCCATCTAGCGTTATACGTGAACAAATGTTCTTAATCTGCAATCTGCAATCGTTTTTAAACATTACAAAGATGTTAACAATTTGTATCCTCAGCAACAAATGTTTGAAAAGAACTGAAATGTTTACTGAATTGTTTCTACACAAAGCCTCTTAGAAATGACTTGACAACCTCCACAGAGAATGCGTCTTACTGTGTAACTGCAGGAGGGGGAAGAAGGAGCTTTATGGCGGCAGGTCTGTACACGTTAACAGATCTGTGCAGATCAAAGCCAAATCTACTCTACTAACCCCACACATGTGCTGTTTAGAGTGAACCAAGAGACTTCACATGCTTACTACAGCAACATTTATCCAATCTAGTGGACAAGAGCAATTCTTGTTTACAGTGAAGATTGTATAGTCATACATTTAGATGCTACACAGTCAATCATTTTCAACAAACTTTACACATTACACACATAAGCTGTTATCACACAGTACACAGGAAAACTCAGGCACATTTGGTAACCAGCTGTAGAAAACAGCTCCATTCAAACATCTGCAAATTGTTGCTCAGACAATAGCCCAAAGGTAGACCAGCTTTACTGCAAATTTACCTCCAATGTGAAATATTTTGAAGAGGCAAAAGCTTATTAACCTCAGGAAGAAATGAGCTAGCTGGTAAGGAGGTCATGTGTGAAATTTGCCAAACATCCAATTTATTAAACATTTAAAGCCTTCATTATGAGTCAAAGTCATGCTGTTTAGGCCGATTTAGCCTGGTTTGGCAATGTAATGCGTTATGATGGCATACTTGGTAGCTTGACGTGATTGTAATAATAATATCCGGTGTGTTAGTACATTGTTAACAGCATGTGTGTTCACTCATGTGTGCCTCAGTCTGTGATGTTTAGATATTCTAGTGTTTAGAATTTTCCTCATAAACTTCGTAACTGCATAACCCTCTCTATTTGTCTCCTAATACTTCATAACAAGTCAACAGCTCCAGTGAGTATCTTAATAACATATTAAGTCATTCAATTTCTGTAATGTTATTAAATTAGTGATTAGTAAAAATGAGAAATTAGTGACTTTTACATTGTGTCAGTAGCTCTTTATGATGTCATCAAGCTTTTACCAGAGTGTTTTAACCTTTAAAGGCAAAAGGCATGGACTGCCTATTATACGCCTTTTTCATGAGAAGTGTTTTACACAATAGCCCATCACTGGTAATAGACTTTCTGAATTAGATGAGTACAGCTGAATAAGTCTGTGGAATTAAACCCTGCTGGGAGAGCAGAATGTACTAAGGCTTTGATGTGCGTTAACAAGGGAGAAGAAGCTGTACTGTACTGATGAAGTTCCAACAATTCAAAACAGATACTCAAAAGCACTATGAAAACAACACTGGATGAAAAGTAAATTATGACAATAATGCACTGCAAATAATGTGCCTCTGTTATGTAATGATTATTATAGTCTTTTTATTGCAATAAGTCAAATTAACACAAAACCTACACTGAAAAAATGTGCGCTTTTCCCAGCATGTACTGCATTTAAGGGTTAGTTCATCCAAAAATGAAAAATCTGTAATTACTCACCCTTTTTTTGTTCCAAACCAGTAAGACCTTTGTTTATCTTCACAACACAAATTAAGATATTTTTGATGAAATCTAAGAGCTCTCTGACCCTGCAAGACAGCTAGGGTCCTACCATATTCAAGGTCTAGAAAGGTACCAAGATATTCGACAAAATAATCCATGTGACATCAGTAGTTCAACTGTAATTTAATAAAGCTACGGGAATCATTTTTGTTGCGCAAAAAAACTAAAATAACTTTTTTCAACAATTCTTCTCCTCTGCATCACCCTAGTGCCATTTTGGTGAGTACCACTGATGTATTTGCATGCTTTCCTCAGAACGTAAATTGTGCATTGTGGTACTCTCCAAAAAGCCGCTAGGGTGATGTGAAGGAGAAGAAATTGTTGAATAAAGTTGTTATTTTAGGTTGTTTTTTTTGCGCAACAAAAGTATTCTCATAGCTTCATAAAATTATGGTTGAACCACTGATGTCACATGGACTATTTTGTTGATGTTCTTGGTAGCTTTTTGGACTTTGAACGTGGTAGGTCCCTTGCTGTCTATGTAGGGTCAGAGAGCTCTCGGATTTCATCAAAAATATCTTAATGTGTGTTCCGAAGATGAACAAAGGTCTTACGGGTTTAAAAAGTCATGAGGGTGAGTCAATGACAGATTTTTCACTTTTGGGTGAACTAACCCTTTAACAGTTAATAGCCCATTGCATTGTTTCTCCCTTTGCAGGTTTTATTTACATTGTTGAATTTGTTATCTTGTTTAGTAACCTGTTATCATATGATGTCAGGATGAATTTGTTCCTCTATTTAAAATTACTATTTAGTTGATGGTTACCCTTGTTGTGTTTCATGTACTAACTGTGGAGGTGTGTGTGCGTGTGGTGTTGAGTTTTTTCTAATATTTTTAGACAACAACCACTTTGCTCTCCACACTTTGTACTTTTCTTTTTGTAAACATGAGATGAAGCAGATAATAGTGCAAAATAAAGGGTAAAAATTTCTATAACTAATTTTTAAGTTTAAGGTCATACGGCTTACAACATCAAGGGTAATTTGATTTGAACAGGTACACAGGTACATATTATATGCTCACTATCATCAAGAAATTTGATTTAAAAATACAGTAAACACAGCAATAGTGTGAAATAGTGCTACAGTGTGAAATAACTGATCTTTATCTTACACTCTTAAAAATAAAGATTCCAAAAGGGTGTTTTTGAAGTTATGACATAGGTGAACCATTTTGGGTACTCCAAAGAACCCTTCAGTGAGCAGTTCCTAGAAGAACCATTTTGAAGAAAATGTTTGAAGAAAATCTAAGGAAACTTTTTGGACTATAAAGAACCTTTTCTGCATTTGAAAAGTTCCATGGATGTTCAACGTTCTTCATAGAACCTTTGATGCCAATAAAGAACCTTTATTTTTAGGAGTGTAATTGTGTAATATATTGTAATTGGATTAGTTTACTTTCAGAATAAAAATTTCCTGATAGTTTATTCGTCCCCATGTCATCCAAGATGTTTATGTCTTTCTTTATTCAGTTGAAAAGAAATTACGATTTTTGAGGAAAACATTCTAGGATTTTTCTCCATATAGTGGACTTCAGTGGTGGCTGAAAGGTCCAAATTACAGTTTCATTGCAGCTTCAAAGGGCCTTACATGATCCCAGCTTAGGAATTAAGGTCTTATCTAGCAAAACAATTGGTCATTTTCTAAAAAAACAAATTATATACTTTATAACCACAAATGCTGATCTTGCATTAACATTCACGCATTACGTAATCATGTTGGAAAGGTCACAAGCCGTTAGTTCTTCGTTTGTGTACTTTGGTTCAAAAAGGTAGGGTAGGCCAAAAAACTTTTTTTTTAAATCTTTTTTGTGAAAAAACATTTGACTTTCTTTCCAAGTTTGCTTTGTAATTACTGGGTGCTTCTGCCTACGTCACATGTGCATGATTACAAAATATGGGAGGTCGAGCTAGTGCAAGAAATTGTGATTAAAAAATTGCATAAATTTAATTATTTTATTTTTTTTTAGAAAATTAAAAATCATTTTGCTAGATAAGACCCTTATTCCTCAGGTGGAATTGTGTAGAGCTCACCATTGAAGTTCACTATATGAAGAAAAATCCTGGAATGTTTGCCTCAAAAACGTTTTGATTGAAGAAAGAAAGACATGAACATCTTGAATGACATAGGGGTGGAAGTGACCTAATCCTTCAATATTTTTGTGAAAACTTTGAAATATAAATCTTTTGTAACATTATAAATGTTATTATCATCACATTTGATCCATTTAAGACATCCTTTCTGAATAAAATTAAAATAAAATTGTACTGATCCCAATCTTTTGGATGTTAGTGTAATTGTTACCATATTGGTACATTTTGAAAGCTTGAGTTGCCCTTATTCAGCACACGAGCCTTAAATGACCCCTTAGCAGGCCTCAAAGCAGATCAATGACTGCCTTTATACTGTACCTATTTATTAGCTCTGTTCCTCATCATGATATGTCTACAAAACAATTTCATATATGAGATTAGTAAGCCAGTTTAAGACATTCTATGCCTGTCAAGTACAACTGTCTTTCAACAAAAACTAATACAGGCCCTCTTAGTGGAAGAGGATCTATTGTTACCTAGAGAAGCCAGACATTTTTGGTGTTAAGGACTGCCCGGCAGCTCCCACTCAAAAAATAGCATGATGTTGCTTTTTCCACATCAAATAACTACTCCTTCGGGTTATAAAGATGATGAACACCTTCCTGGTCATCAGATGAAGTACACACCAACAGGATTTGTGTTAAACCCACTCATAAATCTATAAAAAACCTGTTCAAGTTGTGTTAGAAAATAGTTTTTCAAGGAAAACCAGCTGGGATAACATCTTATCAGTTAGAATCAAATTAGCGAATGCTAATGATCTCTGACAGCTTGCTTTTTAGGACTTTACTGAACAGGACTTAGCATTATTTCTTTGCTATATGCAGGGGAAAATCTCTCTATCTTCCCCCCTCTCTTCATCTGTTTTCCTGTAAGTAACGTGGAAGTAAGGCATGACGTGGTTCATGGGTTAGAGTCTAAGAGTTGATGCTTTTCCATTACAGGTCTGTTTCAGCACAATGACCACAGTGTGCAGTCCTGCTCTAAACATTGCTGAGCTGACACACTAAAAAACAAAGTTAGCAGTGTGAACACCCTTTTTCTGCTCAGCCCCTCCTAAAGTTAAACGATCCACCAGTGCGACTGCCGCACAAGACCACTCTTCTTCAACACCCTTGCACAGAGAAAATCATACAAACTCACCTGATATAATGAGAACCTGTCCTGTGATGACACACATATAAACCTTCAAAAGACCCTCTATGAGATTAATAGGTTGAGGTGACTGCTTAATGTTAAATCACAAATGCAGATAAAGTAAGGGCCAGCACAGGATTTATAAGTCAGGCCAGGCCTGTCATGGACAAACATCTTCAGCTAGGAAATTCTAAGCTAAGAAATAGGATTATGTAATTGTACTTCTGCAAGTATTCAAGCCTGTCTTTCCATACTCAGAGAGAGAGACTGAGAAACAGAGTGGCAGACTTTCAAAAATGCATGGGAAATCCATGACGTGAATATCACTTTGTGTATACATAGTATATTTCCATTATTCTACTTTTCTGTGATAAAATGTACATTCTGGGTCTGTCTTTCATTTGGAATATATACACAACTCATTATTTATTTCTAAATGTTTGCTGTCCGTTTGAGATGATTTCTGATGATGGTTATTTTTGCTGTTACAGTAATTAATTTATGACTAATTGTATAATTATTATTTATAAAGTGCTGTAAGGCAAGAATCCACATGTATGCATTTTGTTTATAATTCCTGCAGTGATTCATTTAGTGATTCACTTTGTTCATTCATGTTAATGTGCAAGTCCAGCATCTTGTGTGCTGATTGATGCAAGACATTATTAGTCTATAGTCAAAAATGACAGTATGAAGTCAAAAGTATTTGAACAGTAAGATTTTTTGTTTTTTAAATAAGTTGTTTCTCATGCTTACAAAGCCTGCATTTATTTGATTCAAAGTACAGCAAAAAACAGTGGAAATGCGAAATTTTGTACTATTTAAAATAACTTTTCTATATGA
The DNA here is from genome assembly GCF_049309525.1 of Garra rufa. Classification (NCBI taxonomy): domain Eukaryota; kingdom Metazoa; phylum Chordata; class Actinopteri; order Cypriniformes; family Cyprinidae; genus Garra; species Garra rufa. The sequence goes on along the minus strand of NC_133363.1, from coordinate 38,624,451 downwards.
ATATATTTTAAAATGTAATTTATACCTTGTGATCAAATCAAAATTTTCAGCATCATTACTCCAGTCTTCAGTGTCACATGATCCTTTAGAAATCATTCCAAGATGCTGATTTGCTGTTCAAGAAACATTTTATTATTATTTTTTTTTATCAATTTATCAATATTTTAAAAAGTTGATTTGATTTTGTTTTTCAAGAATTCTTTGATGAATAGAAAGATACAAAGATCAGCATTTATCTGAAATAAAAAGCTTTTGTAACATTATACACTATACCATTCAAGAGCTTGGAGTCTAATTTGTTATTTTTTAATACCTTTATTTAGCAAGGATGCTATAAAATGTTTAAAAGTGATGATAAAGTCATTTATAATGTTACAAAAAAAAATTCTATTTCAGATAAATGCTGTTCTTCTGAACTTTCTATTCATCAAAGAAACCTGATAAAATCTACTCAGCTATTTTCAACATAATAAATGTTTTTTAAGCAGCAAATCAATATTAGAATGATTTCTGAAGGATCGTGTGACTGGAGTAATGATGCTAAAAATTTAGCATTGAAATCATAGAAATAAATTACATTTTAAAATATAGTCAAATAGAAAATAAGTATTTTAAATAGTAAAAATATTTCAAAATTGTACTGTTTTTACTGTACTTTGGATCAAATAAATGCAGGCTTGGTGAGCATTAGAGACTTATTTACAAAACATAAAAAATCTTAATGTTTAAAAACTTTTGACTGGTAGTGTATATTAGTGTTATGCAGTCTATATCCCATTTACAAAAGCCTCACTCCCCAATTTGCACCTTTTTACCCCAACACACAAAGGGTAAAAAGACAGCTGTGTCTTCACAGAACTGGTGGTCTCTCCATATGCCAATTACAGCTGCTGTAAACAGATGCTGATGTCTCTTAATCATGCCTTAAGGCTACACATCTATATCTTACTATTCGTTTCTCTCTTTTAAAATGTGCATGAGAAAGCAAGGAACAAAATGGAGGAAAGAAATGCCAGTTAAACCCTCAGCTGCTGTCTTGGCACAAAGAGAGAGGGCTCCATCTTTTGTGTCCATGAATACTTGAGGTCTGTCCCATTATTGCAGACCCCCTCGGTCCCGCCTCTGCTTTGGCTCTTGATTGTTTTCCTTTGTCACCACAGTGGTGTCTGGCATGTCAGCACTATGCCAAGAGTCCCGGCTTTAGTTAGTCTTAAATCCCTCCCCTTATATCAAACATACGTCATTTTATAGAGACACAAATTTGCCAACATGATAACTTGCTCACTCAGAACTTCCCAGAAATGTGGATGCAAGTAGTCAGTGTGACGTTAGTGACTGAACAATTGCCATGGTTACCATATTGCTGGTGGTTTGAGGATGTTTGCCAAGAATACTAGTGTTAAATCAAACTTTTTGACTGAATAAACTTTCAAACTCAGCTCCTGAGGTAGTTAAACCCAAGTTTTACACATAGAAGACTGATTTCACAAAGTGACAAGTGAAAAAAAACTTACCATCTGAGCTAACTGTGTCTCCATGTCCAGGGTATCCTCCCTGTCCTGTGTCCCTGTAATCCACCCAGTTTATTCCCTCCAGACTGTCATAGTTGGACGGAGAGTTATCCTGCACTGGTACCACGGTGAAATGGGGCATGTTTTTATCCGTTTAGCGTGAGTATCTGCCTCTCTCTTACTCTTCTTTTGGCAGATAGCACGCTCCCAGTTGAACTCTCCCTGAAATCTCCAACACATTCCTCTAGTCTTCCCTCACTTCCTCTCAATCCATTAGCATAGACCCCACCTTCTTCTCCCGGCCCCTCCTCCTGTTCGGACAAATAGAGAGGCTCTGACACTTTGGCCTGTCTCAAAGTTTCCCCCTGCTCTCTCAGCTGTGTCTCACTTGTGTTTCCCGGCTTAAAAAGTGAATCACAATCTTAAGGAGGAAAAGAACCAGTGTGTGTGATAGGTTGTTTCATTCTTCAGCTGACTTTGTTTAATATTATACCATTTACATGCTAAAATCTCTCAGAATTTTCAGTTTTATAGGATTTTGTCTGTATGCCATAAGGAAGGTAAGACATAAGTGTACAAATAGCAGCTGGTTCCTGGTTAATATGTAACAGCTCAGTCACACATAGTTTTAACCCAGACCAAATATATACTGGGAGTGCACCAAAATTTAGACGTCCTATTTTAAGCATTGTCGGCTATCACAAAGTCTGTAACTTTGTGATTGTCTTTTCTAGCAAGATTCTTGTCTTTAAATGAATGTCAGTTTAAACATTTCCTTTCAAGGAACTGGATGCAACAAGACCACAAAAGATGTGGGATCATTGTAGTAGTCTGTAATTAAGGTTTCCATTTTGGGTTGCCTAAGGCCAGGTCCTTCTGTCGTCCTGCCCAGAGCAAGCTAAAAGCATTTGCATTTTTAAGAGACTATAATAACTGTGTTTACAGTCTTCAAACACTTATTAGACGTATTCTACATACACTACTGTTCAAAAGCTTGGGGGTCAATAATTGTTAAAAATGCTTTTAAAAGAAGTCTATATGCTCACACCAAGGCTGCATCTATTTGAAAAGAAAAAAACAAAACAAAACAAAAAACACAGTATAGAACATATATTTTGAAATACTTCAATTTAAAAATAGCTTTGAACCTTTTTGCATTTTGTGTTTTTAACAGTAATTTATTTTTTGGTGATGTTATGATGCAATTAAAGAAAAGTTGTAAACATTTTAAAATGTAACTTATTCCTGTGATGAAAATGCTGAAAAAGTCTCTTCTGCTCACCAAGGTTGCATTTATTTGATCCAAATAATAAAAAAAAAAAATCAACAAAACCTGTAATATTGTGAAATTTTTCTACTATTTAAAATAACTGCTTTCTATTTGAATATATTTTAAAATGTAATTTTTCTCTGTGATCAAAGTTACATTTTCAACATCATTACTTCAATGTCACATGATCCTTCATAAATCATTATCCTTCATAAATCATTATCAATATTTAAAACAGCACATTTTTTCAAGATTCTTTGATTAATAGAAAAATGCAAAGACCAGCATTCATTTGAAATAAAAAGCTTTTAACAATTTTATTAATTATATATATATTTTGTATTATATATATTTTATTAATTAAATATATATATATAATTATTATACTATATATAATAATAATTATATAATTATTACTATATATATATATATATATATATATATATATATATATATAATTTATCAAAAGTGATGATAAAGACATTTTTAATTCTACTCCCTTTTCAACATAAAATAATAATAATAATAATAATAATAATAATAAATGTTTTTTAGCAGCAAATCAGAATATCAGAATGATTTCTGAAGGATCATATGACTGGATTAATGATGCTAAAAAATCTGCTTTGAAATCACAGGAATAAATTACATTTTAAAATATATTCAAATAGAAAACAGTTATTTTAAATAGTAAAAATATTTAAATGTTACAGATTTTTCTGTACTTTAGCTCAAATAAATGCAGTATTGGTGAGCAGAAGATACTTCTTTTAAATTCTTACTGTTCAAAAACATTTTACTGGTAGTGTGTATATACATATATAAATTAGAATTTTATTATATTACAGTTTAATAGGAATTAACACTTTGACATTTTAACTATAGACATAAAATTTTGGATTTTTGGTCGACAGCTGATACCGATATATATTAATATTCATTTTTGGTTTGATCAAAAAATGTACTTGCTAGAACTAAATAAACATTAAAGTTCTATACTTTTTTATTTGAAAAATAACTATTAAAATCACTGCTGTTTTGTGTTTCACACAGATGCAGTTGTAACATGCTTAACATTTTATTTGTAGATTAAACAGTGTAAAGCATAGTGTAAAGAGCTCCTTAATTTATCAGAATCCACACACACTTTACAAAAGATCTCACATTGGTGTTGTGTTTGTCACATACAGTTCTGAAAGCTGTTAACCACCTGTGTGTTCACTACCACCTGTCTCAGTTGAAAGAGAAAACACCATGATGGGCCAGACACCCAGTGTGCAATTCATTCAATAAAAGCTCGTTGTGAATAATGAATACTAAAGAATACTAACGAGCAGAAAAGACAGAATCAGATCGCACATTGATTTATAAGAATTAAAATACTGATGTTCTTAATGTTATCTATTTTCCACATTCAGACAGGAAAACCTGACAGCTAATAACTTCTGTTTTGCTTCTGGTGCCCTCTTATGGCAGAGGTTTCACGGAGCTCTCGTTGGACACCATATGCTTTGCCCCAAGCCATTCAGCTAACACGTCTCTTTATACAAAATTAATAAATAAATGCAATTATAATATGACTACTTAAAAAAACAAACCCTTCTTGTCTCTGTTTCTATGTATAACCTAAACCTTAATATTGGTTTTGTACAGAAGCTACTGTAATAAAAAAAAAAGAAAAAAAAAGAACATGCTCTCTGGACCAGTTTAGACAAGTTACAATGTCTTTTGTACATTTTAATATCTTGCACCAGCAGCTATGCATGTAATTGCATGAATTTCAAAGAATCAATGTCAGGTTGACTTACTGTACAAAAAAGAAATCACTGGTAACACCTTTAACGTTTTTTCCCTAAGTGACATTTTTATAAGGGGTTTTAATTGTTTATGTGAAAATTATGTAGTCATTATTTTGACGTGTTTATATTAACAATATTTAGTAGTATTTTCAGTTACATTTATTAAGCCATAAGGTCCCAGTAGACCAGGTATCTCAGATTAGGCCTCATCTATATGTTTAATGACTTGTGAAGAATTTTTCTTAACTCTACTACTATTGCAGCTTCTCTAGTTCTAGTAGTTTTAAAAACAGAGCTGATGAATGTGGTATGTTGCTTCAGGGCTTCTGTCCAAGCACATAACTGCTGAAACTTGTGCAGCTTCACTGTTATGAAATGGGTTATTGCCATTCTCACAGTCTTCAGTAATGCAATGATATCACTCTAGCATACAGAGTGAAATACACACACACACACACACACACACACACACACACACACACACACACACACACACACACACACACACACACACACACACACACACACGTTTTATGGTGACATTCCATAGGCATAATGGTTTTCATACTGTACAAACCGTATTTTCTATGGCCCTACACCTACCCTACACCTAAACCTAGCCCTCACAGGAGATTGTGCACACCTTTACTTCCTCAAAAAACTCATTGTGCATGATTTATAAGCCTGTTTCCTCATGGGGACCTGAGAAATGTCCCCACAAGGTCAAAATCTATTACTATCCTTGTGGGAATACCAGGTACACACACACACACACACACACACACACACACACACACACACACACACACACACACACACACACACACACACACACACACACACACACACACACACACACACACACACACACACGCTTCATCAGTAAGATTTTTAATGGTCATAAAAGATGTTTTTATGCCCATCAAGGCTGAATTTTATATAATCAAAAATACAGAAAAAACTGTAATATTGTACAATTTTAATATTTAAATTTAAAATAACCGCTTTCTATGAGTATATATTTTAAAATGTAATTTATTCCTGTGATATAAAGCTGAATTTTTAGCATCATTATTCCAGCCTTCAGGGTCACATGATCCTTCAGAAATTATTCTAATATGCTGATTTATTATCAATATTGAAAACAGTTGTGCTGTTTAATATTTTGTTGAAACCTGTGATTTTTTCCCAGGATTCATTAACAAATAAAAATTCTAAAATTTTGGGGTCAGTATTTTTTTTTTCTTTTTTTTTTGAAAGACATCTTTTTTTTATTAACCAATAATGTGTTAAATTGATAAAAAGTGACAGCAAATTATATTGTTATTGACTTATATACTTTATGACTTATTATATTGTTAGAAAAGATTTATATTTTGAATAAATAACCTTTTATTCATGAAGAATCCTGAAAAAGAATTGCAGGTTTAATATATATATATATATATATATATATATATATATATATATATATATATATATATATATATATATATTAAGCAGCACAACTCTTTCCAACATTGATAATAACAGTAATTATTCTGCATATTACAATTATTTTTGAAGAATCATGTGACCCTGAAAACTGAAAGTAATGGCTAATAAAAATTCAGCTTTGCATCACAGAAATAAATTATATTTTACAATAAATTAATATAGAACACCATTATTTTTAAACTGTAATAATGTTTCACAATATTACTTTTTTCTGTATTTTTGTTAATGCAGCCTTGATGAGCACATGTTACGGAGTAAACACACACATATTAGTCTATGTAAACAAAAACTTATGTAGGATGCGATTAATCACGATTAATCGTTTGACAGCACTATTAATAATACTTAAAGTAAGTATTATGTATTAAGTATTAAAGTGTACTGTAGTCTTCACTTAAAAGGTAAATTGCAATTTAAACTACAGTTTTACACTGTAGATGTCGCTAATGTTCTTCTAAAGTCAACACTTAAATGTTGCCTACTTCCTCCAGTAACCGCAAGAGGGCGTTGATTTGTCAATATTGTTTACCGTACCATAAACATTGAAGCACATGAAGTGTGGCCCACTCCTATTACACATTGATAGATACAACCATATTTCTTATAGAAACATTATCTTAAATTCTATTTCCTACTGGACCTAATTCAATTGCTTTTTTGAGCCTGATTTTATAAAGTGCAGATTCCCAGGAAGTACAGAGGGTTCCAGGCTGTATAGTCTGAATTACGGCCTGTTGATCTGACTGTGAAGAACTGTCTGGCCAAATGGACATGCTTGGCCAAGCTAGTGTGAGGCCCATCAGTTCTGCGCTCCAACGAAAGTAAGAAAAACATTTCCTTTTTATCCAATTCCTTTTTCATACAGTCACCTGCAGGCTTCAAATTAAATTTCAACACTAAAGTCCCACCGGTTTAAAACATTTCTGAAATAAGTCAAAAATTATTTTTAATTGCACCATAAGGCCCTTTAGGAATTGGCAGCTCTATTGATTCCCATCTAAACGGTCACTTTCACTGACGGAGTGTTTTTGACTGTGAGCCAAATAACCGAAATAAATCTGTTAGCTAAAGTTTTCCATTCAAGCAGTCTTACAGACCAGCATTGTCTAAGAGTCTAGAATGTCTTTAATAACCATCCAGGAATAAAACGTACTTATAATAGAAGCCTAAAGAGGACTAGGGTCTCTAAGAGGCTGTATTAACATAGGTCATGTGTGTGTGTGTGTGTGTGTGTGTGTGTAGAAGATCTGTGTGTTTACATTACAAATTCTGGGTAATATTACTTTTTGAATAATATTTCAGAAAACGAGAGAAGAGTACTTAGCAAAGGCCATGTTTGCACTTGGTATTAGGATCGGTCTCAGTTGATCCAAGCACATGTGGTCAGCGTGGCCGTTAAGAACACGTGGAGTAAATGTCACCGAAACTGCGCCGTTTCTCCCCAGGTATCCTTGGATTTTAAAGGAACACTCCACTTTTTTTGGAAATAGGCTCATTCTCCAACTCCCCTCCATCAGATTTGCGTTGACAGATTGCATAGAAAATCGTGTAGTGTATGATGGTCACAGACTCCACTTTTTTAGCTTCAGACTTTGATTTCATCCAGAGGATATCAAATGTTTGATATTTTCAGCCGATTTTAGAACGCATATTGTTTTCATTTGTTACGCGTCTCCACACGTTTCTGCAAGAGTTTGTTGTGATCGTAACGACTTTAAAGTCTGCTAGTGTATTATCCTGAGTCGTGTAGTGTATGATAGCCAGTTTTCCTGTAACGGTTTACAAAGTCGGTAAGTGTATGATGCCTATTGTTTAAAAAATCTGTTCAGATTTGAAAAGTCATGTAGTGTAGCTATTCCAGCCATAATGATGGCCAGTTTTCCTCTGTCACTGTTTGCAAAGTCGGTAAGTGTATGATGCCTATTGTTTAAAAAATCTGTTCAGATTTTAAAAGTCCTGTAGTGTATTCCAGCCTTTAGCTGAAACACTAAGTGATAGTATTTCAAAGTGATTTGTGTCATTTTGACAGAAAATAAATATTGTATCCAGAAAACACTTCTAATAGGGATTAGTGAAAAGAGGAGGCAATTGTGAGAACAAAACTGGAAAGAGTGACGATTTAGGGAGAAAAAAAAGAGAGAGAAAAAGAGAGATTCGTATGCACTCCAGTGGATCATTTATGGGATGTATTGTATATTTAATTGGGAAAGAAGACCACAAATGTGCAGTATCATGATAGAACTTTTGTTGCTTTTAACAATGATTGCTTTTATGTTCCGGTCTCCATAGAAATCCATGTTAAAATGTTGTAAAAAGATGGACTGAATTAATCAAACTTAAGGGTTAAGCTGTGCGTTAATTTGACTAGAAAAACCAGAGACCGGAAATGTAAAGCATTTTTTCATTATGAGGCCAAAGAGACTTCTGCATTCAGGAAAAAGGTGGATATGTTGTAAAAAAAAAAAAAAAAATCAGGAGGAAAAGAATCTATTGATATTCTACCATGTTGTATTTAAATCAAAGCATGTTTTGTGCTGACTTCTAATAAATAGAACATTAAAGGGGTCATCGGATGCCCATTTTCCACAAGTTCATATGATTCTTTAGGGTCTTAATGAAAAGTCTGTATTATACTTTGGTTAAAAATTCTCAATAGTAGTGTAAAAAAACACCCTTTTACCTTGTCAAAATATGCATAATAACAGCTCATTTTATCGCATAGGCCCTTTAAATGCAAATGAGCTCTGCTCTCGCGCCCCTCTCTGCTGAGGGATTACCAGCTGTAATGTTTACTTTGGCCGTGTTTATCGGCAAAACTTGCCAACAAGCACATTATTCAGAAAGGCAATTTGCAAAGATGCATAAAAAAGCCTTATACTCACTTCTGTTGTGGGTGAAGCTGCATCACGAATGATTCACACAAACATAGATGCATATGTAGATTTGGATCGGCACTTTCCTTTTAAAAATGAAAGTAACGTTGTCCTCTTAAGCGGCTCAGATGTCGGGAGTAAATGACTACTGCTATGTTCATTATTACATCCAACAACAGAACACCTCAATCGCTCAATTAGAGTCTTCCTCTGCACCTGAGTCACTCAATGGCAATCGTATTCGGACTGTTTCAGCTCGGTGAGGGCGGGTCTAAGGTAAGGTGCTCATGTCAATCAACTGTGTGCCGTCACAACGACAAGAGGCTGAGAATGACCTGATTTAAAAAAGGGGATATTACTTTTAAAGATTAAAAAAATACCACTGGGTGGATTTTTATCATTGTAGGGTGGTTGTGTACAAAAACAGCCAACACATGTAAAAGTTAGTTTTGCATCCGATGACCCTTTTAAGGAAAATGTACAGGTCATTCAGTCACGTTGTAGAATTATTTAGCACATTTTTATGATTTGAAGTGATTTGTTTCAGTCTTTTTGAGTGAAACTTATCCAAACCGGAAATGCCCCCTATAATTAAAACACAGTAGGCTCGCTAGGTGGATATTAACAGAATAATGTAGGGAATAATGAATGAGGGATGCATACAAAATCTTAAGCAAATGAGTTGTTGCCTCGCTGCCTTATCAGTCAATGACTTTGCAGGCACAAAACTGATTTCGAAAAGGCTTCTGAGGAAGCAAAGCAGTCTAATGGTCTACAATGAAATAGAGAGAGTGTATTGTTTATATTTAGTTACAAATTTTTCTTCAGAGTGAGAAGAAATGCAATGAAACACTTATTCGGAATTACGAAAGCACAGAAAATATATTTTCTTTGCTTTCTCTGTTGAGTGTCTCTGTTTGTCCCCCAAGCCTGAAGGGGTGAAGATATCATCTGAATCAGTCCACTGCCACTGTGGTCCCTGACATCCAGACTCCAGCCAGTTCTCTGTTTGTTTTCCTTTAATGTTGCTCTTGTCGCGGATGTTGATGGATTTTTCACATGGGGACATAATCCCTGTGAAGTCGCATCACATTTGCTGATTTGAAGATTATTATGTAATAACATACGGTGTGATTTAGACATCTGATAACAGACGTGATTGCCATACCACTTTGTTCAGATCTTCTAAGAAAAGACCATCAGTTTGGATTGATGGTTCCTCTGATGCTAGTGGTAGACATGGTGAAATATTCCCATCATCTTTCAAGTGACTCAAAGGAAACTGATTCTGAAAAAGATTTAAAAACAGAGAAGAAATGAAAGAGATGAGTTGCAAAGTTAATGAGAAAGTGCATACCAAATGAAAGTGCTCTGTTTCTTTTTTCTCCATTGAAACAATGGGCTTTGAGTGTACAGTATTACGATTTAAAACCAGTTTCAAAGGCAAAAACAGAAACACCTTTTGATGGTTTATCAAAGTCAGAATAGAAAACATATATTAAAAACAATGAAACATTGACTTAAATCTTATTCTGCCAGCACGAATAGCAACTGAATTTGTAAGCTTTGCATAAAAAGTTTCAAATTGGTTGTGTACTACGTAGTGAACTCAAGAGTTAAATTAACAAAATGAAGTGCCCTCAAATGAACCATTGAATTGCCTCTTTCAAAAAAAGCACGCATTTCCCATTGCCTAATCTGGAAATCAGTGAATCTATAATTACTACTGTTGAGTTTACTCTGTGCTATAATTAGTTTACTTTGAAAGCCTCTTTGCTGTTACTACTAAATGCACAGCTGGACAGTTAGAGGAGACACTGCACAACCTTTCAAACCTGAGGACATGAAGACATACTTGGCATATTAACGAGAACATTTATAGAAACATTCATGTAACTATTTAGATTGTAAGTGCATTGATAAGTTGATGCTTGATTTTTTGAAGCACACTCACACAGGTTTTGGAGTAGATCTCTGTTATTTGGGGAACACCCTATACGCTGTCAGTCTCGCAGTTTGTTTTGGCTCCTGAGGGCTTCCTGAGTCAAATGTGTCTCAGGTTTGGAACAAGAACATAAGTCTGCAAGTTCTGCCTTGAAACAGTGTTTGTCTCTTCTCAAAGTATTATGATGGAAAAAGTATCTTAGAAATACATATGTTATGTGTTTAATTTAATTCACTTCCAGTGATCTTGACTTGTACTGTGATCTCTTGACTCATACTGAGCCCAAACTGCAAGGTAGCAACAGTTTTTGTTAATGTTGGAAAGTGTGTTGTTAATAGATAAATTGATATTTCATAAACATTCTTGACCAAATGAACTTTCACCCATCTTTGTTTCTTAATCGTGTGCACTTGCTTACGTGACAGACACGTGTCATGCCTGATGGCAATTACCCACAATAACCTTGGGAAAAATACTGTTTATATCTCATTTCCTCTTGAGTTCCACCTCAGTTAATGTTCTTAAAGTCAATGTCATGCACTCTTGATACAAAAACATTTCAAAGCTAATTTTCCCACTCTTTCCATGATCTTAAAACACATTAAAAGTAAACTAACTAAAACAGTGATGACATGTCCTTGACACTTAAGATGTGTCAACAAACATCTGTACCAGAAGCATGCGTGCTATGTACTTTTAAACAAACCTATGCAGTTTTGTACTGTAACTGCTGTTGTTCGCTGGCAAGCAGCAAGTATGCTTCCATGCCAAACACTGGTCTGGTAAGAATGACTAGCCGTCACACTCCCCCAGCGCTGTGACCTGGCGGATTTCCTTCTGCATTTGTGAGGCAGTTTTGAAGCAATATCAAAATAACCCCCACTGAACAGACCGAGATAGAACATGTTATCAGACTAAACAGCTGATAGGAATGTGTGATTGTTGCTTTTGGACAGTCTGAACTGCCGGAACGTCTTCATGAAAGGCTTTCTGATGTAATGGACAGCTATTATGTTAATTCATGATTTGTATAACATTTTGTATAACTATAGCTACAAATCTTCAAGGAAATATTTCTCTTTTTTGTGTTTTTAGTTTGCAGTTAGCCCAATAGCATAGCATAACCAGGGTTGTTTCCACCGAGGAAGCAAAAAATTGGATGAAAAAAAATTCATAGTACAAAAATAAAACAACACAAATATGACAGAAAATGACATAAAACATATAAATCATTCGTTTTTTTCTAAAGTAAAACTGTCCAACAGTGACTCCAGCAGGTAAAGTTACAGCAGGAGTCCGTAGCTTTCTCACCTCTCCTGAGCCCATTGAGTTTTAACGGACCCCCTAAATGTTTTGTGGGGGGGAACTGAGAATGAATGGGGAAAATCACTTGAGAGGAGGCAATGCTTCCATCACGATATGATTGGATATGACTGGTTATGATCGGCTGTGATTGGTTCATACGTCTAAATGAACAATATAATGGCATTAATGGGAGACTAATAAAAAAATGAACAACTTACACACTTATATATCACCACTGTCACGTCAAAATCAAACTACAAATGGCCTGGGAATTTTTTGCAAAATGTAAAATACGTACCACCATCTACGCTTTGTGACATATTCAATGTGAAATGTCCATTGAATGGCGCTAAAAGAGTGTTCAGTGTTAAGTGCAAATAGCTCGCCTTCTTGGCAGTGGCTATTTACACTAACTCCTAGTGATGGGTCGTTCTTGAACGATTCATTTTCGTTTCATTTTGAACGAATCTTTAATGTGACTCGGGAAGAACGAGTCGTCTCGGGGAGTGATTCGTTCAGTCACGCATGCGCAATTGCGCCACTATGAACGAAGGACTCAAACCCGAAGACTCGAGAAATGAACTAATCAATTCTGTTTCCGGCTCAGGCAGCATAGGTAAAGCGTATGGGGCTGTCACGTGATGAACGAAGGACTCAAACCCGAAGACTCGAGAAATGAACTAATCAATTCTGTTTCCGGCTCAGGCAGCATAGGTTAAGCGTATGGGGCTGTCACGTGATGAACGAAGGACTCAAACCCGAAGACTCGAGAAATGAACTAATCAATTCTGTTTCCGGCTCAGGCAGCATAGGTTAAGCGTATGGGGCTGTCACGTGATGAACGAAGGACTCAAACCCGAAGACTCGAGAAATTAACTAATCAATTCTTTTTCCGGCTCCAGCAGCATAGGTAAAGCGTATGGGGCTGTCACGTGATGAACGAAGGACTCAAACCCGAAGACTCGAGAGATGAACTAATCAATTCTGTTTCCGGCTCCAGCAGCATAGGTAAAGCGTATGGGGCTGTCACGTGATGAACGAAGGACTCAAACCCGAAGACTCGAGAAATTAACTAATCAATTCTGTTTCCGGCTCAGGCAGCATAGGTAAAGCGTATGGGGCTGTCACGTGATGAACGAAGGACTCAAACCCGAAGACTCGAGAAATGAACTAATCAATTCTGTTTCCGGCTCCAGCAGCATAGGTAAAGCGTATGGGGCTGTCACGTGATGAACGAAGGACTCAAACCCGAAGACTCGAGAAATGAACTAATCAATTCTGTTTCCGGCTCCAGCAGCATAGGTTAAGCGTATGGGGCTGTCACGTGATGAACGAAGGACTCAAACCCGAAGACTCGAGAAATGAACTAATCAATTCTGTTTCCGGCTCCAGCAGCATAGGTAAAGCGTATGGGGCTGTCACGTGATGAACGAAGGACTCAAACCCGAAGACTCGAGAAATGAACTAATCAATTCTGTTTCCGGCTCCAGCAGCATAGGTAAAGCGTATGGGGCTGTCACGTGATGAACGAAGGACTCAAACCCGAAGACTCGAGAAATGAACTAATCAATTCTGTTTCCGGCTCCAGCAGCATAGGTTAAGCGTATGGGGCTGTCACGTGATGAACGAAGGACTCAAACCCGAAGACTCGAGAAATGAACTAATCAATTCTGTTTCCGGCTCCAGCAGCATAGGTAAAGCGTATGGGGCTGTCACGTGATGAACGAACGGCTCAAACCTGTACAGATAGAGGTGAGGGAGCTAATCATAGACTGAAGACCCAGGTAAACAATGAATTAACCTTTTCTTTTTCTAATAGTATTATAGTTTTGTCTTGTTTATAGTGTAATCAACGCTTGTACAAGCAGTACATGCATGTGTTATGAAAGTAACACGTAGCTTTTTAATTATATTTTGGTAAAATGAACGAAATGAACGAAATGACTCGAAAAAAGATTCGTTCATTTTGCTGAACGAGACTCAAAGATCCGAGTCGGTAAAATGATCCGAACTTCCCATCACTACTAACTCCATCCACCAATATGTGATTGGGATAGTCAACACTACAAAAGATGGTCATTATTTGGCGCAGAGGATAATGTTTCACTTATTTTGACACAACCAATGCGGGTTCGAATCCCCCTTCTGGCAAACTTTTTTCTCTTTTTTTCAAATCTCATATCATATTGGAAAGGCATTTATTTTTAATAAAAATGAAGGACATAATTAAAAAGTTGAAAATAAAGTATTGGTTGGGGTTATAGGGTAGGTGTAGGGAGGGCTTATTGTTAATTAAAACTATAATTTACACTCAGTATGTAATTACTGCATACTGTTTTAATGTACTACAATACTGAGGTGCAGATAATTGCGTCTATTTGCAGTAAGTATTATAAATATCAGAAAATCCTGCTACTTCAGCATAGTATAAATAGAATCTATAGCTATTTGCACTTAGTGTAAATAGAACCTATTGTTATTTGCACTTATCTCCAAGAAAATATGCTATTTTGACTTACAGTAGTGTTACAGCTGAAAAGCGAAGCATATCGTGCTGTAATCATAACTGTGTACGAAACGATTACAAGTCCTTACTGTTTTACTGCCTCTAGTGGACATTTTTGTTAGAAACTGCAGTAGTATGTACTTATTGGTATGTATTTCGCAACTCATGAAAAAGTTCCCACAGATGCGTTTTTGTCATGACATCAGGTAGCTTTTAACAGAGGGCCTCAGGCAACTTTCCAGGGGCCACAGTGAGACTTTAATTTAATTAGATATAAAAACTCAATAGAAATGTTCAAAACAGGTGAAGAATAAAACTGATTAAAACAAACAAAAAAAAAATAGCATTTTTCCCCTTAGTAAGTTGTTTGACCTGAATCCGAATCTTGAAATATGGAATCACAAACTCCCAGTTTGTGTTAAACGAAAAAGAGAACAGCATTGTTATAATTACAACAGAAATACTTAACCAGTATGAGGGGCCTTCGATTATTGTGTTGTTGAAGTCAAGCTTTCAAGCCAAAAAGGCTGAGCACAGGGATAACAAGAAAAGCATTTTGATTAGCTAGAACAAAAATACTGGCATTAAATGATTTTGAGTAAGCTTTAGAAGGAGCTACTGCTGGTGGTCCAAGTAAGCACAGGATTTTGTTAAAAGACATGCAGGCTGTGACATTATTATGATGATTATTATTATTTAAAGGGATAGTTCACCCAAAAATGAAAATTTGACGTTTATCTGCTTACCCCCAGGGCATCCAAGATGTAGGTGAGTTTGTTTCTTCAGTAGAACACAAAGATTTTTTAAGCTTAAACTTTTAAGCAGTGAATGGGCACCAAACCTTTGAAAGTAAAAAAAAACATGCACAGACAAATCCAAATTACACCCTGCGGCTCGTGACGATACATTGATGTCCTAAGACACGAAACAATTGTTTTTTGTGAGAAACTGAACAGTATTTATATAATTTTTTTACTTTTGATACACAGCAATGTCCAACAACTGTCCTGAGTGCGTGCTTAGCATCCGGCGCGTTACATGTGTATGCGCTCTGGCTAATTTTTACTTTCAAAGGTTTGGTGCCATTCACTGTCATTATATGACTAACAGACTGCAACGGTTTGAGTTAAAAGTCATCGTTTGTGTTCTACTGAAGAAACAAAGTCACCTACATCTCGGATGCCCTGGGGGTAAGCAGATAATCATCAAATTTTCATTTTTGGGTGAACTATTCCTTTAATTACGCATGTCACATTAGAGCACATCAGTATTTTTCTTACAATTTATTTAAAATCTTTTTACAATTATAATATGTTGCAATAATTGATGTAGTTACCAGCCAATTGAGTTTTATTTATTTAACTAAGCTTGTGGAGAGTGTTAATTTTGGACCCTTATTTTAATAAAATATGGGAAGATGGGAAAGCAGTTGTAAAGATCTTTGCCCAGTCCCATGTGTAGCAGTATAACATTCTGCATTAAAGATAATTCAATAAACTATTTTACTTCTGCAGTAATTAGGCAAGACTGATCAGACAGAAAGTTTTTGTACACCCCTAAGATGAACAGTGCTACTGTGTATCTCCTTTAGCTGGAGACTCAAAATTTCATTTGGAACCAGATTATATGGATTGAATATATTAAAGTGATTTATGCCCAGGCATTCTCGGACAGATGATTGCAATCTTTAAAAAATCATAATAAAGGATAGAACCCATGGCTTTACTTTGTCAAATTGAGATATCCTGATGCACAGTGACGGTGCATCATTTCCCATTGTTTATTATGTCTTACGTGTATGTAAGTGAAAGTATTTTTTGGCCTACCTCCTGTGGTAACTGTGGTCTGTGGTAACCACAATATGACAACTAGACAAATGTTTAAGCATCTTTTCTCCAAATAATTTACTGAATGCTCCATTGCTCCTAGAATGTTATTTATAGTCCAATGTTATGAGAGTCCAATTAGTCGTAGATTTTGGTTTAGTCCACAAAGTCCATAGTCAGTGCCAGTCCCTCTTCATGTCTCCGTTTTAAGCCTCAGTGGGAGTCTATTTGATGACAAGTGTGCTTCTGTGCTGTCGTATTTTATTAGGGCAGAAAAACAAGTTTGAGTGTGCTTCTCCATTAACCATGTAACAAAAACACCCACCTCAATGTTCACAACTTCATTTAGGCCTGTGTGTGTATGAACATACATGAGTGTCTCACTTTTGAACATCAAGACATGACAATTCTCTGTGTCTCTCTTTCTGCCTGTCTTTCTCTGTTATTTCTAAATTTGATCCTATTTTTTCTACCCGTTTACAACTGCCAATTACTTACACACCAGGGAGTCCTTGAGATAGGAAAATTCCCACAGCGATACAGGGTTTTTGATGTTATCAGTCAGAGCTTACATCTTTGTTGTGAAAAGTCTTCTGTGTCTGCTTTTAACTTGCGTAATCTCTGCCTCTGCTCTGCTCTCCTACAGTCTCCAGGAACCAATGATTGCAGCCTATATGGACAGTAATATCCTAGTATTACCACAGCTTTCCTTCAGCAGATATTTGAACTTTGTGAGAACTCTTTTTCAAATATGCAAATGTATTTTAATACTAAAAACTCAAATGTGACTACTGTATGTTTCCTAAATGTGCCACTAGGTTATTATCATTAACTAAAACAACAAAGTACGTAATAAAATAAAGTAAACATTAACTGAAATCAAATAAAATCTAAAAAAAAATAAAAAAAATACTTAAGCTTGTTTTATTTTAGCTAGTTTTTTAGCAAGACAGACATCATTTAGTTAAACTTGAAGTACTAAAATAGCTAAAACTAAACAAACTAACAACCAAATCATTATAAAAACTATATTGACATTCAAAATAATACAATTATAATTGACAAAAACAAAATTACTAAAACCTAAAGTTAAAAAGGAATACAGAAAAAAAAAATATTCTAAATATTATCAAAAATGATACTGTAATATCACTGTAATATCAGCCATACTTTAACCATACATTTTAGCCATGAAAGTTAGAACATTTGTATTAATGAACACCAATCATAGTTTTTGTTTTACATGTCATTAAGAGGCAGTTGTACCATGACTCAAGAATAGACCTAGTACGTGGAAAATAGGGCTGGGTTTTGACACAAATTTCACAATTCGATGCGATCTGATCCTAATTCACAAGCTTGGGACAAAATTTCAGGCCGGGAAATCTCACACTCATCCAGGCCATCCCATACACAACCACGGACAACAACAAATAATTAAAGGTTATCTCTTTAACTTCCATTTTTCTTTTTAGTCCCTTCATTTTTACTTGACATCTCTCTGTTTTTCGTGTGTGTTTATTTATTTTATTTTATTTTATTTTATTATTTTTTTTACAAATTTTCTTGTACCTGTCACTTTATTTCCTCCTTGTTGCAAAACAACCACCTCACTGTAATTTGTTTGCACATAGTATACATTTATTTTAGAAAAATGTAAGTATTACATTAGGACCATGCGTTATTGTTTTATCTTGCCTAAATGTAAAAATTTGTACAATAATAGCTAAATCTAGACTATGTTTTGTCCTAACAAAAATTAACTATGGTTTTATTAGGCCTTTGGTCAAAGTATAGTAAGCATTAGTTTTTGGCAGTACAATATTCCATTCATTAACTGAAAACAGGCTAGACTATTTGATTCTTGGGATTTAAGAATCGATATCGTTTTGTAAAAATAAGAATCAAATAAAATCAAGAAATCATTATTTTTTACCCAGCCCTAGTGAAAAACTATTTTATGTAGAGGTAAGTATGAGATTAGAGATAATTATAATTTGTCTATCAATAAGTACTGTATTTATTTATTTAGATTTTTTACATTATCAGACATAAAAAGAATGCAGAATGTACAGTTCTACTTGTATACTTATTACTGAGTGTCTAAAACACTCTGTGGGTATCTACTGCTTGTTTCGTAAGCAATATGTATCAGACTATCAGTGAACGTGCTGTGCATGGTTCGCTGGAGGAGGTTCGAGGTTTGAGAACTTTGTGCCAGGGATGGCTGCCTGAAGTCACAAAAGTTTTAGTGTTTGGGGGAGTAAACAGGAAACACAGTTGAACATCACCAAGAGAGCGGAACAGAATCATGGCAGAAAGGAATGGTGGGTAATTAAAAGCACCCTCAGTGGCCACACTCGCTATTACTGTAAATTCCTCAGTGTGCAGCGGCCGCAGCATGTGCTGATCCAGTCAGAGTGTTTTTTTCTGGCCGACTGAAGGCCCATCATCCCTGCATTAGCTACTCATTTTCAACAATCAGATAACCTATAATGCCAAGGCTCTTAAGCATATCTGAATCACTGAAATGAAACATACTATAGTAATTAAAGCCTGAGGAATACAAAGACTAATTTCATAGCTGGCATTTTATCTATCCTAAATATGCACAATTTAGTAATGTTTTTACACGTTTTGCTTAGTTTTACGAAAGTATGTGACTAGAAAATTATTATAATTATTATCATCAATTTTGTTTTAATAAAAATCAACTCTTGGTAAATAAAAGTTAGTTATTGTTAGGATTTAAAGTTATATGTTTGTATGAATATACAAAATATATAACATTCAGATTTTAAATTACTTCGTACATATTTAGCTTTTTTTTTTCTTCTTGTTTTTTATGCGGGCTTCAGGGAAAAATGAACAGTGCATCCATTGTGTTGAATTTCTCCAGAACACAACAAGGCTTATCTGAGAGCTGCAGTCCTGCTACACATGCAACATAGTTGGCCCACCACACTGGAAACTAAATGGAATATTAGAAACTAAAGGAAAACAAAATTCCATATGCCTCATGTTTCGTCAGAATCAGTTATCTGCAATCAACATTGCAAATGTAACTGACTGAACTATGTAGGTCATACTTTTACTCTCTGGCACAGCCTAACAAAAATAACCACTGGGAGTATTTACTCTACTGAAGAAGACCATTGATTCCTGGCTTCCTCTGTTACACCCCAAATAGTCCCTGTTAAGGGAGGAAATGCCCTGCAGTGACCCTGTTTTCTAACATTTAGAGATGTAGCCATCTTATGAAAAGCCATTGGCAGACGTTATTCCAAAGTGAAAACAGTAATGGAAGTGGATTGCGTAATACTGCTATCCAGAAATCTAATACTATATTCAGCTGAACCTGCGGCCTATAGAAAGGAAGGAAAAAATATACTGCTTATCAGTACGGCGCACCTGGTTTATCATATAACATCTTATTGTTTTAATTTTCTTGTACTGTCAGATGCTCACATTTGATGTTGTATTAATTATTTATTCTGAGGAAATCCTCACATGGATTCTATGGTGATGATTTGTTAGCGGTGGTTAAATCGAAAATTAATTTACTGTCTTTGTGGTAAATTGCAATCTGTGTAATTAAAAATAATGAGAGGAATTACTAGGAGATGATTTACCGCTATGGAACGTTTCTTGTTGTCAGCAGAGTTTTTCATTTTGGCTTTTGCTAAACGTTGAATTAATCTTCTTCGGACAACAACACGCTCTCTGTCTCATTTGCCGGATTTAGGTCTTCTCTGGCTGTCGACAGAAAGTATAGATTTCATCAATGCGGTCACATGGATTAATCTTCGGCGATTGGATTACAAGGAGAGAACAAGGCCCTCAATATGAAGAGAACCAAAAAACCACTTTAATTGCATTACAGCTGCAGAGAGTCTGCAATTAGCCCGCTGTCTGTGGAGAGCCGGCTTGACTTTTATTGGCTAAGCAAATTTGATGAAAGTTTGTGGTTTTGACCTTTTTGGTGCATTAAGCAAGAACACAGGGCAAACCGCAGCAGATAAGATGAAGAAGAGTGGGGGAAGAGGAGAGAGTGAAAGACATAAGCAGAAGGAAAGAGGCAGGGAGAAAGTGTTATCAGCGCCGAATATCATCTTGTATCAGGAGCGCTAGAAGACCAGAGTACGGAAATTCAGAACAGGTCATCTCTCTCTCTCATCAGCGAAGGATACACAGACCGCAATAACTGAGTTTAGGAGGATGACCAAACCACAAATAAAATAAAACACAAGATATCCTGCAGCTGAATTCATATAATTTATCCTCAGTTTATATAGTCTTATCCTGGGAAACACTAAACATCCTAAAAATCTGCGATTGATCTAGTCTCCGCTAATAAAGTTGCTTTAATTGAGATACAAATATATTCTGTTGTTATATGGGCGTTATATAACGTCAGAGTTAGAAATGTCTACCTGGTTCTGCCATGAAACTCTAGATGATGCATGCTGACAGGTTGTTAACGTAACTGATGATATCACAGAGTTATACGCCTTGGCACAAGCTGATTTGTTCATATTGTGTACACAACCAATGAGCCTCCAGCTTGCAGCTATTTAAATGGCTGGTAGCATTCACTTGGGCATTTCGCAGTGCGTTTTCAGAGTTCCTCTGAAACCCTCCACCTTCCCCAGCTCCACCTGTATAGATCTGCTACGGGTTATTTTATGCTATTTGTGCAGCAGCTGTATGTCTTAAATACTCACAGCACCGTATCGCCATATGCTTTGGCAGTAGCAAGTTCTGTACTTGCTTGCAGCAGCAGTGTAGCAGATCAGTTCTGCCAAGACCAAATACATTAACATTGTCATATCCATCACCGTACTAAACTTTTTCAAGAGTTGTCATGACAGAAATGTCTTTTTCCAAAAAATGTGTATGTATGCAAATTGTATTTTATGAGATTTGTTGTATTTTGAATCCACATATAAAAACTAAATGTTATGGAATAACCCAAAAAAGTGTGCTTAATTGCAGGAAAAAAAAGGTGTTCGGTAGAGATGTTTTTTAAAGTTGTACACAGATTTTTCAGACTTTTGAACACATTTACCTCAAAATAATGGGGCCTATCTACTCATCATGTACAGTAGCTATGAGAGAGGGACACAGAAATATTTCCTGATCATAAATGTAAAGAAAGAAAACACAAAATATATTTTTTCTAACATTACGTTTTGAAAGAATCAAAAAGATTCTTCTAAAAACAACAATGAAAAAAAAAAAATACAAAAATGATTTCAGTATCATTTTCATAAGTTCAATTAAATATACCCAATGATTGATGATTTTAAATATATTAAGCTTGCTAATATTTGAAATATTATTGTGGGTTTCAATAGATAAAAGAAGGATCTTGAGTAAACATCTAAGATTTGAATACTTAAATGCTTTTTAAATGTGTTTTTTGGTTGTGAGACAGGAGTTTGCACCAATTCTGTAGATTGGGCAATATATCTAATGGATCTAGCGTATGTATCAAAACATTTTAAGCAAATTGTCTACTGTTATATCATGCTGTGTGATGTTGATAACAATATATGTATTCAGAAATGTATAATACTGTATATCAGAAATACAGACAATAAATTCAATTCAAATAGTTATTTACATTAAAAATACAAAAGCTCAGATTTCTCTTATAGCAAACAAACACAGAGAAGTCACAAAGGTATTTTTAACAGAATCAAATATTATTAAATACAAATTATATTTAGCCAAAAGTCAATGACCTTCCAATAAACTTTGCTTAAGTTAAATTTAGTCAGCATGCAACAGCAATTTTGATCCAACTAGAGATCTCCTTTAAAGAATGGTAATCTTTTTTTTTTCAATTACCACATACATTTTCAATATTATTGCTCCACTGACTCATGCAGTCTGTGCTCATTATTCATTTGTATCAATCTTGCTACTGTTTGTCTAATGTGTTTTTGAAAATCTCAATCTTAAAAAAGCAATTATACAGTAATTACAGTAACTGACAGTCTCCACTCTCAGCACCTCATTTACAAACACAGACACTCTGCAGGGAAGAATTAAAGCATTGGTGACCCATTAACTTGCTTTTGAAGGACATATTTGAGAGGTGGAGAGACCTTTCACCTCCAGGCTCCCTTAACTGTGGCATTTCAGTACAGTTTATAGTTTGGTTTAGAGTTTTTACACTGAACACACTATGATTTTGTTGGATATTGTTTGGTTATTTAAGTTCTCTTCATGTTTTGTTTCTTTGAATAATGTGTCTCCTGTCTCTTCTAGTCTGTGTCCATCTCTCAGTTGCAGAAGCTTGTCATTTTCTCTCCTTTATTCATTATTTTCTCTCACAAGATTAGACAAACTGAAGCAGAATAAAGCCTCTAATCTCCTTTCAGGCACTTAATTCCTGCTGTCTCCTGCGAATGTAGTCTGTCTGTCTTTCAGACTAATTGGCGTCATTCCCTTATTTTTTTATTTATTTTTTTTTGTCTTTAGGCATTTTTTCTTTATAAGCAATTCATTAAAACCTTTTAATTTCTCGATACCAGGTCAAGGGTGCATTGTTTCATTTGTCCTGTAAGATTACATACTGTGTGCATGAGTGTCTTGAGAAAACAGTGAATACAATTCCCTTCAGTCATATTTTCTAAAACTTCCTAACATAACTGTACTATATGCCAAATTGGTCATAGTAAAAAATAAATAAATATAGTCAAAACATTTGGTTTTGAATAAACTTTTTTATTTTTGGTGAAAACACTGACATGACTGCCTATATTCAGATGTAGGTTTCCTCATCTTTAATATGTAATATGTACTATCCTGACTAATGGAACAAACTTCTGAACCCTCAAGCAACAAAGTGTGAATATGTGTTGAGTATCATATTCAGGCTTTTGTGACTCATGTAGTATGATATATGAGTCTCATACTTACCTCAGACATACCTCAAAACACCTCAGTTTTATTGAGAGGTGGTATTTATATGGCCAAAAAATATGATGAAATTCTGATAGCTTGCAATGTAATTTAATGAGATCTTTATAACAATATAGCAGACATAGTATGTCTTAGTGAGTTGTTTTAAGCTTTTATGATTTTAGTGTTATGATCAAAGCTCTGTCATTTTTATTTTGGGGGGAAAACATTTAATGCATCTAATGCAGCGATGATTGAGAGGTAGACATTCCTCAAAAGCCTGGTGTACAGTCGTGGCCAAAAGTTTTGAGAATGACACAAATATTAGTTTTCACAAAGTTTGCTGCTTAACTGCTTTTAGATCTTTGTTTCAGTTGTTTCTGTGATGTACTGAAATATAATTACAAGCACTTAATACGTTTCAAAGGCTTTTATCGACAATTACATGACATTTATGCAAAGAGTCAGTATTTGCAGTATTGGCCCTTCTTTTTCAAGACCTCTGCAATTCGACTGGGCATGCTCTCAATCAACTTCTGGGCCAAATCCTGACTTATAGCAACCCATTCTTTCATAATCACTTCTTGGAGTTTGTCAGAATCAGTGGGTTTTTGTTTGTCCACCCGCCTCTTGAGGATTGACCACAAGTTCTCAGTGGGATTAAGATCTGGGGAGTTTCCAGGCCATGGACCCAAAATGTCAACGTTTTGGTCCCCTAGCCACTTAGTTATCACCTTTGCCTTATGGCACGGTGCTCCATCGTGCTGGAAAACGCATTGTTCTTCACCAAACTGTTGTTGGATTGTTGGAAGAAGTTGCTGTTGGAGGGTGTTTTGGTACCATTCTTTATTCATGGCTGTGTTTTTGGGCAAAATTGTGAGTGAGCCCACTCCCTTGGATGAGAAGCAACCCCACACATGAATGGTCTCAGGATGCTTTACTGTTGGCATGACACAGGACTGATGGTAGCGCTTACCTTTTCTTCTCCGGACAAGCCTTTTTCCAGATGCCCCAAACAATCGGAAAGAGGCTTCATCGGATAATATGACTTTGCCCCAGTCCTCAGCAGTCCATTCGCCATACTTTTGCAGAAGATCAATCTGTCCCTGATGTTTTTTTTTTTTGGAGAGAAGTGGCTTCTTTGCTGCCCTTCTTGACACCAGGCCATCTTCCAAAAGTCTTGGCCTCACTGTGCGTGCAGATGCGCTCACACCTGCCTGCTGCCATTCCTGAGCAAGCTCTGCACTGGTGGCACTCCGATCCCGCAGCTGAATCCTCTTTAGAAGACGATCCTGGCGCTTGCTGGACTTTCTTGGATGCCCTGAAGCCTTCTTAACAATGCAGTGGAAAGTTTATTTGGGATTAAGTAAATTTTCATGGCAAAGAAGGACTATGCAATTCATCTGATCACTCTTCATAACATTCTGGAGTATATGCAAATTGCTATTATAAAAACTTAAGCAGCAACTTTTCCAATTTCCAATATTTATGTAATTCTCAACTTTTGGCCATGACTGTATGATATTTGATGCTCACATTTTAACTTTCTAAGGTAACACTTTAGAATAGGGAAGACATATTCACTATTAGCCAAGAGTTTTACCTGAACAAACTCCTAATTTGTTTAGGATGGGGTAGGATTAAGGAATCTAAAATATGCTCATGGAGAATAAGACATTAATATGTGCTTTATAAGTACTAATAATCAGCCAATATGCAAGTAATATGCATGCTAATAAGCAACTAGTAAGAATTGGTTCTTAAAATGAAGTGTCACAAAAATGATGCATGGATAATCCTTAGTAAACCTAAATTGCTTCATTCCAGCAAGGGTTTATCCTGAAGTATTGCAAGTAATATAAAAGTCATTCTTACATTTACTTTATAAATTAAAAGTAATTATTTCACAGTAAAAAGACGTGTACCATAACCTGAAGGGGCATGTTTTTGGAGTAACACTAAAAGGCCTATTAATTGCTAAAATAGTATAAAATATGAATCAGAAAACAATAGGCATGTACTAAACTGTACAAAACAGTTTTGATCATGTTTATAATATTGACGCCTTAGACATTTGTATACAGTGCATTAGGAAAATATTCAGACCCCCATTCTACAGTTGTTTAAATTCACTTTTTTTCTCATTAATCTACACTCCGTACCTCATAATGATAAAGAATTGTAGAAATGTCTGTCAATTTATTAAAAAGAAAAAACTGAAATATCAAATGTGTATTTTATACTTAGTTGAAGCACCTTTGGCAGCAATTACAGCCTCAAGTCTGTGGGTATGACGCAACAAGCTTTGCGCACCTGGATTGGGGATTTTCTGCCATTCTTCTTTGCAAATCCTCCCAAGCTCAGTCAGGTTGAAGAGATGCTTGATAGGGTTCAGGTCAGGGCTCTGGCTGGGCCACTCTAGGACATTCACAGAGTTGTCCCTAAGCCACTCCTGTGTTGCCTTGGCTGTGTGCTTAGGGTCATTGTCATTTTGGAAGGTGAACCATCAGCCCAGTCTGAGGTTCTGAATGCTCTGGACTGGGTTTTCATTAAGGCTTTCTCAATGTTTTGATGCACTGAGCTTTTGTTCTATTCTGACGAGACTCTCAGTCCCTGCTGCTGAAAAACAGCCCCACAGCATTAAGCTGCTACCAGCACACTTTTATATTTGGGAAGGTTTCCTTCAAACATGATGCTTAGAATTGAGGTTCATCAGACCAGAGAATCTTGTTTCTCAGAGTCTGAGGGTCCTTTAGGTGCTGTTTTGCAAATTCCAAGTGTGTTTTCATGTGTCTTTACTGAGGAGATAATTGAGTTTGGCCACACCACCATAAAGTCCAGATCGGTGGAGTGTTGCAGTGATGTTTGTCCTTCTGTAAGTTTCTCCCATTTGCATATATGATCATGGAGCTCAACTAGAGTGATCATCAGCTTCTTGGTCACCATTCTAGACAAGGCCCTTCTCCATAAATTGCTCAATATGGCTGGGAAACCAGCTCTTGGAAGAGGCCTGGTTGTGCCAAACTTCTTCCATTTGGGAATTATGGAAGCCACTTTTTTTGCTCTTGGGAACCTTCAGTGCAGCAGAATGTTTTTTGTAGATTTCCCCAGATCTGTGCCTTGATACAATCCTGTCTCTGAGCTCTGCAGACAGTTCCTTGGACCTCTTGGCTTGGTTTTTACTCTGAGATGCATTAACAGCTGTGAGGCCTTTTATAGAGAGGTGTGTGCCTTCCCAAATCATGTCAAAGGGTCTATACCAGGGATGCCAAAACTCTGTCCTGCAGGGCCAGTGTCCTGCAGAGTTTAGCTCCAACCCCAATTAAACACACCTGAACCAGCTAATCAAGCTCTTACTAGAAACTTCCTGGCAGGTGTATAGAGGCAAGTTGGAGCTGAACTCTGCGAGACACCAGCCCTCAAGGACCGAGTTTTGGCACCCTTTGTCTATACTTATGTAAATGTGATATTTCAGTTTTTTCTTTTTAATAAATTTACAGACATTTCTAAAATTCTGTTTTACTTTGTCATTATGAAGTACGGAGTGTAGATTAATGAAAAACATAATTTAAAAAATTGTAGTATCAGGTTGCAACATAAAATTTAAAAGGTGAAGGGGGTCTGAATACTTTCTGAATACACCGTATATGCTAAAGATTGGTTCATAAAAATGCTTGGTCTTATGTCTGTACAGCAAAGATTTGTTAAAAACAGTTTAACAGACTGTTACACTGTTTATAGGATATAGAGTCCCACAATGGATCACTCAGCCCATCTAGCCCTAATTTTAATAAATGTACTGAAAGACAAATGAGTAGAATCTTCCAGCTTATGAATTACAGTGTTGTTTGGCAGAGAGGGGGACACATGCTCACCGTCTGTGTAGCTAAGGCTGTGTACATCCGGCAGAGAGACGGGTAAACAGAACACACACAAAAAGCAGAATGCTATTGAGACAGAAAACAGCACTGTCAGCCTGTGCTCAGCAGAACATAACACTTTTGTAGTCTATGTATCAATATGACCAAGGGTCACAAAATGATGAGCACTGTCACGCTTGTGTGGTAAAAACAAAACCT
Source organism: Garra rufa (assembly GCF_049309525.1). NCBI lineage: Eukaryota > Metazoa > Chordata > Actinopteri > Cypriniformes > Cyprinidae > Garra > Garra rufa. The sequence continues at coordinate 38,596,928 of NC_133363.1, read as the reverse complement.
CAACAGAAAACGCTCTATTAAGAACAGACAAAACACTGATTTCTATTCGTGTGTGTACTGGAAAGGACTTTATTGTTATAGTGTGCATATTTGAACTTTTTCATATATATTTGTCACTCACAATCAAAAGGACAATTTCGTAGTTGTACACATTATTCTGTAAGCATCACTCAGAAATGCCAGAGCTGCTCCGTTTACATTCATGTGGTTACGTCACCCCCGATTACACAGAATAATACATTTCTGAATATTTATATCTTTATCGACATCACACAGCATGATATAACAGTAGACACTTTGCTTAAAATGTTTTACATTCACGTTTTATAAAGAATTTGATACATACAATATTAGATATATAACAAAAGAATATATTTTGTTTCTCTTTATAGTTCATAATCCACATATGTTGCTCGCTTCCTACCAGTGATCATGTTTTCTGTCATTTTTTTTGTATTATCAAATGATCCCACACAAATAAATAAAACACAAACCAACATAATGGGAGTTGATTTTGACAATGTTAAAACATTTCCTTCAAGCAAAAAAGCCACAGTGAACCACAAAATGTATGCGTCATCTCGAGACAAAGACAACCACATGGACCACTGATCTTGACTGGTTTGAAAACCTAAGAGACCTAATCTGTTATCTATACTCGCACACAGACACACACACATCCCATACAAGGCATGAAATGTTAAAAGGGACCACATGGTAATGGGATTGTACCACAAGAGCTCAACTAATTGAATTGTCAGCGTACAGTGTAAATAGATTTTCAATGCCATGAATTCAAACTAAATAGTGTATTTGAACATTGCTGCTTTACATGATCAGCTGGAATTTCTTAAATTTAAAATATATGTTCTATTTCTGTAATCATTCTCTTGAAGGGGCAAAACGGTTTTGTGCAAGGTAGCAAATTTGTCTTAATTGTTGCTCTGATCTAAGGCCATAAGTAAAATGTAAAATGTTGACTCAAAATACCAAAAATTCATTTTCCTTAATATTGAAATTTAACAAAAGAAGAGCTCTTACGCTCTACTTGAGGCAGATCATTGAATCGCAGTTCATTTTGAAAGCTATGAGCATAAATTTCCCTTGGCTTGGAGATAATTGAGACTCTCTCTCTCAAAGAGATGCTTTAGTCATGAAGAACATCCCTGCACTCTCTTCATGAGGATGAGTTACTTAATGGCAGGAAGTTTACGGTTAGATAAGGCACTGACACAGTGGTCTGCTTTGTGAGGTGTGTCAAAAAGGAAAAAAAAAGATGTGCTTGAAAAAATGCTTGGCAGACCCTTGATGTAAGCCAGCTGTTGCAAAACCAAACCATTCTTGGGAAACAAGGTAAAATGTGAGAAACTCACAGCTGCGCCCTAACATATACTGTAGCAATGACTCAAAACGCTCCATATCCTGGTATATGGCGTGAAAGATTTCCTGGAATATCAAGGGGTTTTCCATTTCTCAGTGTGTTATCTAAACCTCTACAACTTTTACTATGAAACAGAGAACCTGTCACACCCACTTACTCCATATAAGCACACGCACTTAACTTCCCAGCCATACAGTATTATATAGCTTTAGAGTGTTTTTCTGCTTACATTTCCACAAACAATGACTTTTAACCATCAAAAACTAAAACTAGAACAAAACAGTTATAAAAAGAAAAAGTGGAAAATACCTGTCTTACTCAAAAACGTAAGTATTTTGAGGTCTTTCGAGAGTTCAGACTAAAATGGTATGGTTTAAAAAAAAGTACAGGCGAAACAGTTATTTTGCCCTACAATATAAAAAAGTCTAGTCAACCACTGAACACAAATGGAGCAGACTGGACAGTAACAGTGTGTGGTTGGGAAACGCACAAAGCCATCGCTTCATTCTGTCCTTTTCTCAGGGGACACTTTTCAAACGCTAAGAGACCTTTGCAGAAACCTTTCTCTCTCACACACACCATATCTTCTCCAGCATTCAAGTAGCATTTGAGAGGGCACTTCCACCTGACCTCTTCATCAGATGGATAACCAATGTCTGAGCTGGAAAAAACAAGGCAAAATGTACAATTGAAAAACTGTGAGGATGTTTCTCCTAAAAGAAATATCAGTAAACTGGCACCTTTTGCATTGTCTTACCTTGAACTGCCTGACATTACCCTCCGTCACCAAGTGATGTTCATTTTGTGGAGTAATGCAGTATGCTGTTCTCTGCAAAGAAATAAACACACAACAATAATGAACCACAAATTTAAACAAAAACGTAATTATCGGCTCAGAAACAGATGGCAATGTGGCATTTTAATCTGCATATGTTAGATGATCTCTGAAATCATTTAAGATAGCATGCTGCTTGTGGAAAATATGAGTATATAAGCACTGAGCCAGATGTCAGTAGCATGTTTGTGGCTTTGGGAAGTGACGCAGTTAGAAATGAAAACATCTCAGTTTTAGGACCACACAAACTCACAAAGCAGATTTAAGTCATGGACAGATTTATTGCGGGCATTCAACATATGCCGAGACTGAAACAAAGAATCTGCTTGAGGCTCTGCAGGAAGTTCAGTCTGCTGGAATGAAAATAAAGGGGTGTATGAATATAACACCTAATATAATCTGCTTTAATATAAGATTATTTATTACATGGCTCGATTTATTACAATACTCCATTCTGAATTCCCAGAATTGTCTGATAACAACCAGTAAAAACTAGTGCTGGGAAACGATTAATCGCAATTAATCGCATCCAAAATAAAAGATTTTGTGTACATAATATATTTGTGTTTACTGTATATATTTATTATGTATATATAAATACACACACATGCATGTGTATATATTTAAGAAAGATATGTTATGTTTATATATATAAAATAAATTATATATATATATATATATATATATATATATATATATATATATATATACATGTAAATATTTTATAAATATACACAGCACACACATTTTATATAAACAAAAACATTTATTTTGGATCAAATAATTTAATTATGTCATCCTGGTATTACTGACCCACTCTCTTTTGTTTCATACAACGAAGCTGCTGCCATTTTGCGACAATTGTAATGGATTGTAAGATAACTAAAAAACTCGTCCAGTTTTTTTTTAAACAGTTTCATTTGAAATCTTTTAAAAAATTTTATTGCCATAATTATTCATGTGGTGAAATGTCTAGTTTGAACTTGCCACTTGCTAGCAACTGTTTTTTCACAGAAGCTTTGCGTTCAAATATTTAAACTCAAATCAATATTTTGCATCTAATTATTTAGTTTTGTGGCAAGTAGCCATGTAATACACAGTATAATGTACATCCAGCTGGTTGTTATTGCAAAATAAAGCCCTTCAGACTTATACAATGCTGATAAATCTGTTGAGCTTTATTTTGCGATAACAACTGGTTGTACTATACATTATCCCTTACATAAAATATACTGGACATAAATACTACTTCTCTTTGTTCCTGTTTTCTACTATAAATGTGTCATATGCCAGTATGTGTGTGCATGACTGTGTGTACCTATAGTATTAAACCATATTTTGGGGGAAAATTTATAGTGTTTATAACTTGCTGTATGTTAAAACAGTAGAAGTCCTCATTTAGATAAGTGAAACGTGTTTACTAACCTCTTTGAAGGTGCCTGGCAAAGAAAGGAATTTGTAGATGGCGTAGATTGGTACAGACAGCATGGAGGACAGGGCTATGGACCAGCCCACCGTATTTGTCCAGGAAGGGAAAATATAATCATCATATCTCAGGTCGCCGGAGGTAACAATGCTGGCGATGACCACAAACTGCACAGAAAAAGAAGTCAGGAAGTACAGAAACAATAAGGAGTTATTCACTATTCTGTACAAAAGAGTGTAAAAGTCAGCGTAAGAAAATTAAGCATGTTATTTTCACTGGTTAAAACCCATTCAATTGTATCAGCTGTATTCCAAGTACTGTACAATTGAGTACATTTTTAGGTTAACCGACAAAACAGATTTAAAGTGTAATCTAACAGGGGACAGAGAAAAGACATTATTTCCTTAAAGGCACAGTATGTAATTTTCGCCAATAGAGGGTGCATATTCAAAACAAACAAAGAAACAAAGGTGTCGTCATCTTCATCCCCACTGCCGATGCAATCTGATCCAACTCAGGCAGAAATCATGTTTGTGGATGCTAATGTATTACAGATTTAATAACATCACTGTAGTATGAAGCAGAATGGGGCTGACAGAGATGGAAGCGAAACAAGGCCGCCAGAGTGATTGCTAATGAGAAACAAGCACAACACACGGCTCGAAAACAGCTGAACTTTTATTATGCCACAGTCGAGCACTTCTGCTCTTTCCAGTCATGTGTATGTGGGGTAAAGCAGCTCTGTTTTATCACACTAGATACATTTAAAGTGTGCTGAAAGTTCTGTTAGACTGCTACTCTCTGCGTTCGTCACTTGTCTAATAAAGTGCATAACATATTAAAGCACCTTTGGTGCTTCCATTTTTCAAGGGTGAAATCGAAGGTGTAAGACGTGAATGGCAGGTGACGCAATGAAAAAGGGACAGGACACTTATTATTTTGCTTATTAAATTGCTTATTTCTCTGGATTTGACACACGTCAACAAAATATATAACACCTTTCCAGGGTTTTTAATTTTTTTTATTCAAACTTCATTGTTGTGCCGTCAAATTATATCAGGTGTTATTTTAGTACACCTGTTTCACTCACCAGTAAGAATGTTGGACTGACAAACTTCCAGCAGAGCCTCCAGTAGATCCCTGGTTTGAAGCCCATCATGCGTTCAATGTCCTCACTAAATCTGTCCACGCCTAAGGTACAAAAACACAAAGAAATTAGCCGCATCTGGACATCATTTCAAGATAAAAGTACCAGAGACCTTTCCATGAATGGGGCTTCTCTTCTTACAATATCAGTGATGATCTGAACTCTCTGTACTGTATTCTTAAAGAGCACTGTATTCAATAGTTATGTAATACAATATAAAGTAGATAGGCAAAGTGTTGGATGTCAGGAAGTTGTGTAACGGAATTGAACACTGATAATCTTGACATTTTAAAGTCTTGAGGCTTTGAACTATTTGTTTATTTTTTCTGTTTGGGTGAGGCGAGGGACACTTCATACTCATGAAGTAGCCATGGATCTTGTATAATTTGGTCAGTCATTAAACTATCTTTGTCTTTGTGTCACCAACAGGGACTTTGCATTCTAAATATAAAGACATTAATTTGGATTTGGTCCCCCCTTTGCAGCTTCCACAAGATTTTGGAGTGTTTCTGTGGGAATTTGTGCCCATTCATCCAGTAGAGCATGTGTGAAATCAGAAACTGATGTTGAATAAGAAGGCCTGGCTCACAATCTCCATTCCAGTTCATGCCAAGGTGCTTGATGGATTTGAGGTCAGGGTTCTGAGCGGGCCGGTCAAGTTGTTCCACACTAAACTCATCCAAAATGTCTTTATGGATCTTGTTTTGTGTACTGGGACATAATCATGCTTAAATAGAAAAGCATTGTTCCACAATGTTGTAAGCATAGCATTATCCAAAATATCTTGGTATGCTGAAGCACTAAGATTTCCCTTCACTTGAAATAAGAAGCCTAGCCCAACCCCTGAAGAATACCCCTATGCCCTTATCCCTTCTCCACCAAACGTTATAGTTGGCACAATGTCATCAGATAGTTAACATTCTACTGGCATCTGCCAAACCCAGACTCGTCCATCAGACTGCCAAACAGAGAAGTCTGATTCGTCACTCCACAGAACAGGTTTCCACTGCTCCAGAATCCAGTGTCGGCACGCTTTACACCACTCCATCCAACGCTTGGCATTGTACTTGGTGATGTAAAGCTTGCATGCAGCTCCTCAGCCATGGAAACCCATTCCTTGAAGGTTCAGTTGCACAGATATTAATGCCAGTGGAACTCTTCAGCTATGGAATCAGCAGAGCACGATTCCGCTATCCATGCGTCTGAGCAACTGGTGACTCTGCTTTGGACTTTACATGGTCTTCGTGGCTGAATTGCAGCTGTTCCTAAATGGTTTCACTTTCCATTACATTTCGCAGGGATAAAATTTCATGAACTGACTTACTGCAAAGGTGGCATTCTATCAAAGTACCATGCTAGAATTTACACTTGTCCTAGTAGTTTTAATATTATAAGATTAGTTCACTTGCAGAATGAAAATTTCCTGATAATTTACTCACTCCCATGTTATCCAATATGTTCATGTCTTTCTGTCTTCAGTTGCAAAGAAATTAAGGTTTTTAAGGAAAACATTCCAGGATTTTTCTTCATATAGTGGACTTCAATGGTGGCCAATGGGTTGAAGGTCCAAATAGCAGTTTTAATGCAGATTCTAAGGGCTTTACATGCTTCCAGCTGAGGAATAAGGGTCTTTTTTGAAGTTGGGGGAGAAAATGAGATGGCGTTTTTCACCCTACCTTACCTTTTTGAATCAGAGTACACAGACGAAGAACAGAGTTAGTGCAAGAAGAGCATTTGTGGTTAAAAAGTATATAAATTGTACATTTTTTGTTTTTTTAGAAAATGACAGTTTCCATAGATAAGGCCCTTATTCCTTGGCTGGGATCATGTAGAGCCCTTTGATACTGTAATTTGGACCTTCAACCCATTGCCTCCCATTGAAGTCCACTATATGGAGAAAAATCCTGGAAAAAAACTAATTTCTTTGTGACTCAAGACAGAAAAACATGAACATCTTGGATGACATGGGGGTGAGTAAATTATCAGGAATTTTTTATTCTGGAAGTGCCAGTTCTTTCCATGATATGTTACCCCACTCTTCCACCAAGGCACTTGAGAGTCCTTGAACACATTTAGGGGGATACATGATTACCAGTTTGCCACTGCAAGGTCAATCAGCTGTCCTTCCTGTCTCCCTGTAGCACTGTCTTAGGCATCTTACATTACGGACATTGTGGTGTATTGCTCTGTGACCTTCTTTGCCTTATGTTTGTTAGCCTTGCTAACTGTTAGTGTCTTAAGAATTGTTCCACAGGTGCTTGTGAAATAATTGTTAATGGTTTGTTTAACAAGCATGAAAATCATTGCTTAAACCCTTTCCAAAAAAAGATCTCTAAAGCTTATTTGGGTTATACTAAATGTACTAAACCTGTAATAGACTGCAAAGAGCAATGAGTTTACTAGCAGATGCAAGAAATTCGGTCAGTAGTGGAAGTAGATATGTATGTTGTTTATATCAGCTCACCATAGAACCAAGATACTCCAATGGCCTCAATCAGCACCCCAAATAGAATGGACGTCCCTGCAGCATACTTGTCCAACAGGGTCAACACATAGATCCCTCCCTGTCATGACCGAGATATAACAAAGACAAAATGCTGCTGAATAAAAGACTTTTCATCATTATATTGCTTGTATGTTATTTTTTGAATATTCATCTATTTTGTCTATTCATGATATACATACTCAAATAAAAATATATTCACAGAACATTTGATCCACTAAGTTTTCATGACTGTAAGCCAATACATGTTGAAATATCATACAGTAAAAGCAAGCAAAAGTCTTTATGTAGGGACATTACACAGATTTCAGTAATTTGATGTTTATGTGACAATGAATGTGACAAGAAAATAAATATCAACAGGAGTATTTCCATATTGTCCACTGCTAAAAAACAGACCCAGCATACTTACATTTGTGATGCACAGAAGGGCCATTAGGAATGTCCCAAATACTACAGCAAATGTAAATACTTTTCTATTCCTCTTCAGGATTTTGAAGTCATCTGACAGCCCAGTGATCACTGCCTCCATGCCACCCATCTAAACAAGACATTAATTAAAGAGAATATACTTTACTTTAAAAGATAGGGAATATGTTTTAGAACCATAGTTTTTTAGTTAAATATTGATTATTAGTAATTGCATTGTTTTTGTCAATATGAGATGGCGCAAACAAATTAAAAAGGTGTTTAAAGGGGACATCGGATGCAAAATTCACTTTTACATGGTTGTGTATAAATATGTCTTATCAGTGTGTGAACACAACAATGATAAAAATACATTCCCTACTTTTTTTAATCCCCAAAAAAACAAACGGTCTCAATTATCAAGCTGTTTTGATTTTCTGAGCAGTATGACGTCACGCTGACGGATTGTCCTGTTTTAGCATATTTCCGCCCTCAGCCAGATGTACGTTGTCTGCAATTTTTTCTCAAACAGTTGTAGCGACGTTTTGTAAGCAATGCAGGTGTTTTGTAGTTGGCTGTAAAAGTGAACATAAGAGTCTTCATTTTATCCTGACATCACAGCCACTGAGGACGCAGTGGATTAGTTTTGTTTTTGATGGTAACGCGGCACCAATTACACAAAAAAACAGAAAAGAGGGGTGGAGTAATCAGTAGCTCATTATCATTTAAAGAGACATGCACCAAAACGAGACACTGTGAACAGAGCTGTTTCTGACAAGGTATAAAGAGTGTTGTTTTACAAGACCATTGAGAAATTTTAACTAAAATATTTTGTAGACATTTCACGAAGACACTAAAGAATCTTTACAACCTTGTAGAAAATGGGCATCCGATGTCCCCTTTAACTAAAAGGACTATTAGCATGATCTTTATATGTGACCCTGGGCCACAAAACCAGTCTTAAAGGAACACTCCACTTTTTTTGGAAATAGGCTCATTCTCCAACTCCCCCCGAGTTAATAAGTTGATTTTTACCGTTTTGAAATCCATTCGGCCATTCTCCTGTTCTGGCGATATCACTTTTAGCATAGCTTAGCATAGATCATTGAATCCTATTAGACCAATAGCATCGCGTTCAAAAATGACCAACGAGTTTCTATATTTGTAGTATTTAAAACTTGACTGCCGTAATATGGCCGAAGCAGGAGCAGTATTATCAGAAATGAGTTCCCAGCTAGTTTAGTATTTGCACATGTGCTGCATGGTATTACTGCTCCTGCTTCGGCCATATTACGGCAGCAAACTTCCTTGACTATTACGTCGGAATGGGAGTGTAGTTCCTAATCTTATCAGCCTAGAAAATTGCAGCTTTGCATTTCCACCGGTCTTAGTACATGATATAACTACAGAAGAGTCAAGTTTTAAATAGGACAATTACCGAAACTCATTGGTTATTTTTGAATGCGATGTTATTGGTCTAATAGGATTCAATGATCTATGCTAAGCTATGCTAAAAGTGATATCGCCAGAACAGGAGAACGGCTGAATGGATTTCAAAACGGTAAAAATCAACTTATTAACTCGGGGGGAGTTGGAGAATGAGCCTATTTCCATAAAAAGTGGAGTGTTCCTTTAAGTAGCACGGGTATATTAGTAGAAATAGCCAAAATTACATTGTATGGGTTCTTTCATGCCGAAAATCATTAGGATATTAAGTAAAGATCATGTTCCATTAAGATATTTTGTAATCAGATTTTCAAATAGTTGTATCTCGACCAAATATTGCCCTATCCTAACAAACCATACATCAATGCTTATTTGTTCAGCTTTCAGATTATGTATTTCAATTTCCAAAAATTGACCCTTATTACTGATTTTGTGGTCCAGGGTCACATATATGACACAGACAATATAAACACAGGCCTGTAAACCTAGATAATTACAAGATTACTTGTACTCACAGAACTGTCAATTCCAAGGGTCAGAAGCATAATGAAAAAGACTATCGCAAAGAATGTGGCCCCAGGTAGAGTTGAGATCGCTTCTGGGTAGATAATAAATACCAGTCCAGCTCCTGCACATAGATATAAAAAATCACTACACAGATCAGCAAAGGGAAAAATAATGTTTGTCAGGGATCACACTCTGGTTAACCACAAAAGAAGAAAGAACAGTGCACAATGTAAAACTGAGAAACATGAAAAGGTTGAGTAATACACAGAGAGTAAAATAAAAACAGGACAGTTAGGTTGTAGGAGTCACAGACCCTCAGTGGCCACATCCTTTATGTTGACATTATGCTGATGAGCCATATACCCCAGAACTGAGAAGATGGCAAACCCTGAGAAGAAACTGGTTACGCAGTTTATTGTGCTGGTCAGAATAGCATCCCTGCAACAAAGCACAAGATAACAGTTCACATTAAATCAAAACTGCTGAGCACAATCTATGACTTGAACACTTTAAACCCACAGCGAGTCGATGCCAAAGCTGTGGCTTATCCCCACTGTGGATATGCTTTGAATTATCAAGTCTCATTCAGATGTGCACTGTAAAGATTGAAGTTTACCATTGTTTTTTGAAAGCTTGTTCCCACAATGTCTGCCAGTTGCAACGACTAGACATTACAAAAACATCATTCATAACCCAACAATTTATACGAAGAGTACATCCAAGAAAGAATACAACAATTCATGACTTTAATCATTTCAAAGTGTGTCCTAGGGTGGAACCATTCAGTGTAATCTGCGAAGAAGCACATAAATCTGCTTGCAACATATTGTCATGGTGGCCAAAAGCTAAAGAGGTGAAAAAATGCTGCTAAATATTACGCACTAGCTTATTTAAAAGTAAATAATGTGAACATGAATTCCTCAAACTGACATTTTCATTGGTTTTCTTCATTTTCTGTTAGAAACAAAAGCAAATATTTTGACGTGGCTGTAGATTTTAGGTCTTAGTAAGACATCTGTGCCCTGGAGAGCAAAAACCTGTTGGATCAGTGGGGTTCCAGCTTTAGACGTCAACATGCTTTAGATGTGTACATTGACAAGCCACTGAAAGAAAATTTCAAATATGTTTGAATATGAATCTACTGTAATTTAACCTACGCCAACCAAAGTGGGCGTTGATTGACTTTTAAGCGATTAAATTAATCAGAATCAGACTGTCTTTTGTTTCTTCATACCAAAACACTTCATACATGAATAGAAATCACCTCATTCATGCTATCCACAAGCCTTTTATAACTTTTTACCAATTTAAACAGTACCTGAAAAACGTCTCGGGTTACGTATGTAACCTTAGTTCCCTGAGGGAACGAGACGCCGCGTCAGGAACGCTATGGGGAACGCCATTGGCGGGCCGCACTCTGAACTGTGTATAACAACCAATGAAATGACGGGGGTGACGTCACAGGCGCGGTGACGTCACCGACCAGGAAGTATAAAGCACGTGCGTTTGAAGCCGGCGGCAGCTCTTTAGGAATGAAGCGAGCGCCGCAGGGTGCGGGAATTATGGTCCGAGACGCGGCGTCTCGTTCCCTCAGGGAACTAAGGTTACATACGTAACCCGAGACGTTCCCTTCCGGGAACTCGAGCCGCGTCAGGAACGCTATGGGGAACGAGACTACCAACGCCCCCATAATTACCGAGCCCTGCGAGTGTCTGCTCAACCAGGGTGGAAAAAGAGAGAGCCCTTGTCTAGCATTACGCGGACAAGAAGGCCCTGTAGTCCTCGGCCCTCGGGCACACGAGGAATGGTAGTCTTCCTCTGTCTGGTCGCCAGCCAGAACGAGAGGTACTCCACGGCCCTCAGGCACACGCAGAGTCTTAGTCCTTTGTCTGGGAGTTAGCCAGAACAAGAGGGACCGAATGACCACTGTCTAGCACTCGGCGGACAGATGGTGTGGGAAGTCCTCGGTCCGCAGACCCACGAGGACGGTGAGCTCGACCTCAAGGCTCCTCGGCCCTCGGGCACACGAGGAGAGGGTGATCCTTTGTCTGGGGGTTCAGCCAGAACAAGAGGGATCCAAGGCTCGGCCTGGAGCTCCGCCAGGACGCGAGGGAATAAGCCATTGTCTAGCATTACGCGGACAAGAGGGCACTGCAATCCCCGGCCCTCGGGCTCACGGGGAAGACAGTAGGTGCCTCTGCCTGGTAGCCAGCCAGTGCATGAGGCACTCCTCGGCCTTCTGTGAAGGCAGACGAGGAGTCTTAGTCCTTGGTCTGGGGAAAGCCAGAAACCAGAGGGACCGGAGTACACTCGGTCTGATAGCATCCTGCGTCAGAACACGAGGAGAATTAAGCCATTGTCTAGCATTCCGCGGACAAGAGGGCTGTACAGTTCTCGGCCCTCGGGCACACGAGAACCGTGACCTCTGCCTGGTTCGCCAGCCAGTGCGAGAGGCACCCCTCGGCCCTCGGGCTCACGAGGGGTCTTAGTCCTTTGTCTGGGGGTTCTGCCAGGACAAGAGGGACTGAAAGGGCTTTTGTCTAGCTTTCACGGACAAAAGGGGTAAAGTTTTGCAGATCTCTTATGAGTGGCGAAACGACTTCTCTTCTTTCCGCAGAAAGAATGCGCCTTGAGAAGTCTCCTCCTGGCTAGGGAGGTGGCTGCCCCTCTAGGCCTAGCGCACTAGGCCGAGAGTACAGCCGAGCCTGGAGCGGCTCTGAGGTCGAGCTCGTAATACCTAACGAATGTTAGGGGCGTGGACCAACCCGCAGCATTGCAGATGTCTTGTATTGGGACACCTGCCGTCAGAGCTCTCGAGGCACTCATGCCCCGAGTAGAGTGAGCCTTGAGTCCCAACGGTGAGGGGAGATCAGAGGACTCGTAAGCAGTAGTTATGGCATCGATGATCCATCTACTAATAGTGGGTTTTGAAGCTGGGCTCCCCCTCTTAGGGGGGCCGTAACAGACAAACAGTTGCTCTGTTTTACGCCACGTGGCAGCTCTGTGGACGTATGCGTCTAAAGCTCTGACTGGGCACATGCAGTTTAACTTCCTGTGACCTGGCTCCACGTATGGAGGAGGATAGAACGCCTGCAGCGTTACTGGCTGCGGTGCTAGGGAGGGGACCTTCGGGACGTACCCGACCCTGGGATATAGAAAGGCCTTGGCCATCCCTGGGGCAAACTCTAAATGAGATGGGGCCACTGAAAGGGCCTGCAGATCGCCTACTCTCTTGAGGGAGGTGAGTGCTAACAGGAGCGCCGTCTTAACTGTGAGGGCGCGATCCGTAGACTCCTCTAAGGGCTCGAATGGAGGCTTGCAGAGAGCTTCTAGCACCACAGCGAGGTCCCACGTGGGGACCCTGGGTGTCACTCGAGGCCTCAGCCTGAGCGCACCGCGGAGGAACCGTATGACCAAGGGCTCTCTACCTACTGAGAGGCCACCTAAAGGGGCGTGGTAGGCACTTATGGCCGCCACGTATACCTTTAGAGTGGAGTGAGCTAGCCCTGCGGATAGGCGAGACTGTAGGAACTCCAGAACTGTACCGACCGGGCAGTTGACTGGGTCCAGGTGGCGCTCGCGGCACCATCTCGCGAATAAGTTCCACTTAAGGCCATACAGTTTCCTCGTAGAGGGAGCTCTGGATTGGAGAAGGGTCTCAACAACCTCGGTTGAGAGACCCGCTCCTATGAGTTGTGCCCCCTCAGGGGCCACACCCATAACCTCCACCTCTCTGGGTGGGGGTGGCATATTGCGCCCCCAGCCTGAGACAGGAGGTCCCTCCTGACGGGAATCTCCCACGGAGAGCCGTCTAGGAGAGATACCAGGTCCGAGAACCATACTCGTGCCGGCCAGTACGGGGCTACTAGTAGCAGCCGCACTTGAAACCGACGGACCCGTTCCAGAACTCCCGGGAGCAGAGCGATCGGGGGAAAGGCGTACAGACGCAGCCTCGGCCACGTCTGTGCCATGGCATCCAGCCCCAGTGGAGCTGGATGAACTAGAGAGTACCAGAGGGGACAGTGCGATGTCTCCTGAGTCGCAAACAGGTCCACCTGAGCCTGGCCAAACACTCTCCAGATCTGCTTCACCACCTCTGGGTGAAGCATCCATTCCCCGGGCCTCGGCCCCTGCCTTGACAGGACGTCTGCTCCCACATTCAGATGTCCAGGAATATGGACTGCTCTCAGGGAGAGGAATTTCTCTTGAGACCAAAGGAGTATCCGGTACGCCAGCTTGTACAAGGGGCGTGAGCGGAGTCCTCCTTGGTGGTTTATGTAGTAAACCACCGCAGTGCTGTCTGTACGGACCAGCACGTGTTTGTTTCTTAGGTCTGTGAGAAACCTCTTTAGGGTCAGGGATACTGCCAGCATCTCTAAGCGGTTTATGTGCCACGAGAGATGGTGGGCGCTCCATAGGCCTTGGGCTGAGCGGCCACGCATGACCGCCCCCCAACCGGTAAGGGAAGCGTCGGTCGCTAGCGTGATGCGGCGACCAGGCACTCCCAGAACCGGTCCCTGAGAGAGGAACCAGGGTTTCCTCCACATGGCCAAGGCACGTAGGCAACGCCGCGTGACCTTGATCTTGCGGAGTGGGTTTCCCCTCGGGGAGAACCCCCTGGTCCTGAGCCACCACTGCAGTGGTCTCATGTGCAGCAGTCCAAAAGGTATCACGTTGGAAGCGGCTGCCATAAGACCTAACAGTACTTGAAACTGTTTGACAGTGAGTGACTGGCCTAGCTTTACTGCATTCACTGCGGTCAGTATGGAATCGACTCGTGCAGGAGACATGCGTGCCTGCATGGAGATCGAATCCCACACTACGCCTAAGTAAGTGGTCCTCTGTAGTGGAGAAAGCACACTCTTCTTGGCGTTGAGTCTCAACCCTAACTCTTTCATGTGAGCGAGAACAGCACCTCGATGCTGAACCGCTAACTGTTAGTTGAGTATGCGGATGCCCTGGAGTCACAGTGGAGCCAGCGCAGCATCCACACACTTCGTGAAAGTGCGAGGTGAGAGAGCTAGGCCGAAAGGAAGCACTCTGTCTTGGTAAGCCTTGCCCCTGAAAGCGAACCTGAGATACTTCCTGTGCTAAAGAACCAGAAAGTTCACTAAGGGTACCAGCCTCTCGAGACTGGTGTCTGGATTTACTTGAGGAACTAACTCGGAGTCCTGAAACAGCGAACTGGCAGGAAGCGCCGGAATTAGCTCCTCGGAAAACCCCCGCGGGGGTTGCGAACTCTCCAGGGCCGCTACGTTTCCGGGCGGACCAGCTAGAGGATGCTCGCGGGAGATAGCCGCGCCCTGTAACACTGGCAGGGTTAGCTGACTCATCTCCTGAGGGCCACGAAGGGGTCTGAAACCCGCACCTGGAGGTACGGTGCAAACCCCCTCGAGAGGGGCTGCCCTCAACGGCCCTGAACCACAACCGTCAGGGCCGCTTAGCCGAGGACTTCCTTGACTGGAGGACGACCCTCAGGTCAGGCCTCTTCGTCTTGGAAGCCCCCGACTTAGAGCGTTGCTTTCCGGGTCCCCTAGGCTGGGCCGGGGGAGCACGGGCGGCAACGCTCTGTTTTTGTGCCTCTCTATGGGAGCTCGTACACGGCTGAGGCTGCTTCTTAGATGGTGCAGCAGCCTCAGAGGAGAACACGCGGCGAGGAAGGAAAGTTCTGAACGCCGCCGCCTGCTTGCGGGCCTCCTGGTGCCTGGCCACAACGGTATCAACCGAAGCACCAAAGAGGCCAGATGGTTGCAGGGGGGCGTCCAGAAGCGTGACCCTGTCCTTCTCTTTTACGTCGGACAGGGTCAGCCAGAGATGCCTCTCCGCGGCCACCAGGGCTGCCATAGACCGCCCAACAGCACGGGCGGCCTCCTTGGTGGCGCGGAGAGCGAGATCTGCAGTTTTTTGCATCTCTGTGACGCTAACTTCCTCGCCGCTGCTGAACTCCTTCAGCAGGTCAGCCTGGTAGGCTTGCAGGATGCCCATGGTGTGAAGGCAAGACCCTGCTTGACCTGCTGCCGTGTATGCCTTACCCATCAGGCCAGATGTGACTTTAAGGGGCCTGGTGGGTAAGGACGGAGCCTTCAAGGATGATGCCGAGCCGGGTGACAGATAGCCCGCAAGCGTCTGTTCAACCCGTGGCATCGTCCTATAGCCACTCTCCTCTGCCCCCCCCACATTTCCATAATTTTCAGCGGGGGAGAAAAGACGGGAGGAGTATGGCTTTTCCCACGATCTCGCTAGCTCTTGGTGGAGATCGGGGAAGAAGGGAAGGCTCCGTTTTGGAGGTGCTGACTTTGTCCGCAGGAAGCGATCATCTAATCGGCTTCGCTGCGGCTCATGTGATTGCTGTTGTTCTGCGGGCCATGTGATGTGTAATTTGGCTACCGCATTAGTCAGCACCTCTACGAGCTCCTCATAGTGAGGCGAGCGTGATGGCGGTTGTGGTTCCTCTGTAACACTTTCAATGTCAACCTCCTCGGAGGAAGACAAGAGGAACTCGGGGACCTCCTCCCGGGGGGAAGAAACCGCAGCGCGGGCTTCCACATCCAGGAGGAGATCGCTCGATCCGCTGAGTGAGGGCGGAGATAGGGGATCACCCGTCTCCATACCCTCCAGCAGATCGAGCTGCGAGCCCCACGAGTGCAGCCGCCGCTCCGCCTCGGCGGAAGCGGGGCCAGACCCACGGGGCACGCTAGTGAAAGCCCCCTCCTCGAAGAGGGCTTTCCGGGAGCGAAGCAGACGCACCGGCAGGCGTTCACAGTGCTCACAGCCAGCCTTTTCGAGGGCTGACTGTGCATGCTCCGCTCCCAAGCAGACCACGCATAGACTGTGTGTATCCCCACCAACAATGAAGCGTTGGCAGGGAGGGACACACTGTCTATGCGGGCGCTTAACCACCATCAAACTCTTTTTCTTAATAGGTTGTAAAGATGCCATTCTACTCAAATAAAAGTGTGTCAAACTGGACACAAAAACAGCAGAAATGGCAAGACAGACTATTTTTTTTTTTTTTCTTTTTTACAGACACAGAGCGCTCTCGCTGAATGACAAAAGCTGCCGCCGGCTTCAAACGCACGTGCTTTATACTTCCTGGTCGGTGACGTCACCGCGCCTGTGACGTCACCCCCGTCATTTCATTGGTTGTTATACACAGTTCAGAGTGCGGCCCGCCAATGGCGTTCCCCATAGCGTTCCTGACGCGGCTCGAGTTCCCGGAAGGGAACTGTTTTTAAATTCACAACCATGTTTACAACATTGTTCTTTCATAAAAACCAGACAATTTCACCCCACTTCAGATATGTAATTTCCACCTCTGCAATTACTCAATTACATGTTGTGTCATTAATTAAGTATGATGAGGTTAAATTCTCAGCACACACCTGAATGAGACACAAAGACACTATTCTAGTTGACAAGAATATTGTACTATAACCCGAGAAACTTTACAGACTGTTATTTTGACTAATGGGATCCACAAAGCCCACAAGGTGACTGCCACCTGCTGGTCCACTAACAACTTTTCCTAACTTTTGATCTCTGGAAATAACATGCTGGTTTTCTCATGAGAATTTCAACCCATTAGCGAAAAACACCACAGCTTTACAGTATTAGTAACCTGGAATGGGCTATGGGCTAACAAATCATTCTAAGCCTTCAAGTAAAATATTGCTCACATTGGAACCTGTTTGTCGTAAAAGATCGGAAAGATTCTGTTCCATTATATAATTCTGAAGAGATGTTATTATTAAGGCCAATTCACACTGCACAGACGCACACCAATGGCAACAGTCACTTCTCAGATATTCCGAGATCCGACAAAGAATGATTTAACATGTTCAATTGACCAACAGATGTAAAATGCGAATCCGACAAAACCTGATGAACACTTGTCTGCGTCTGTTGGTGCAGTGTGAATAGACCTTTAGAGAACTTACAAACTTATCAAAGATTTGTTGTACCTGTAGCAGTTATTGTCAAATTTATTGTAGCTTGCGAAGGCAATCAGGACTCCAAATCCGGCTCCTAGAGAATAGAAAATCTGAGTAGCTGCATCAATCCATACCTGCAGCAAACATAAATGAGTGAGAAAAGTATGCATTTGTCACTATTTTTAAAGAGCACCTGTTATACAAAATCCTTATTTACATGGTGTTTAGACATAAATGTGTGTTGACAGTGTGTGAACAAAACCACCCTACAATGACAAAAATCCACCCACTCCTTATTTTGTAATCTCCATTAACCCTTTCACACGTGAGTTTAAAATATTCTAGCTGGCCCCCCAAGAGTGAGTTTTTTTAGGCGACCGTTATTTTAGAATGTTTCACTTTACTGTTTCCATGGGCACGCGTCGTGTGACACACCGCAGCCACAACAGCACTGTAAGACACATGGATGGCTTTAATTGAGTTTTTCCTGTTTTTATTATTAACATTCACAAGCATGCTCACTATATTATGAAATATCTGATATTCCGATTTTGAAACATGTGCAAATAAATGTATTTAAACAGTGAAACACTTTTATAATGACCGCGTTAGTTGATCTATAACGGGTGATGGGCGCCGCCATGTTTGTTCGCGCTGAATCCGAGCTGTGGGATTTACAACACGCAAATCCATCCTCTCCTCCCGAAAGACATTAAAGTAAGTCTCTGGTGAGCTGGGATTAGAGGAGAGTAAACTTTATAGTTACCTACACAATCTGTATATGATATCAATAAAATATGTTGTCAGAATATATTTGTAGGATCATTATTGCCGCTTCCATAGACATCAGTGTGTATTTTACAAGCTATAAATGTATGGTTTTGCTAGTACATATGTGTATTTAAATGTCTGAAACCTAAAATAAGCATTATATGGTTGAAAACACTGAATAGTTGTGATAATATGACAAGCGTCCGATCTGGCTCAGCACCAGCCAAAGCGCCGAAACTTTTTGAATTCAGCAGTTGATCACGTGATGCGGCGAACGTTCAAATCACACCGGTGTGATCGTACGCTTCAGGGACCAGCCAGGACAAATCACACGGGTGTGATCGTAGGCGTTAAAGGGTTAAACCAAACCAGTCTGATTAGGCATGCAGTTTTGATTCTCAAAGAAATGTGACATCACATTGTTTAGGCCACGCCCACGGCCGCTTACTAACTGCATTGCCATAGTTTCTGCCCTCAGCGAGTTGTGTTTGGTTGTACGCTGTCCTCTATTTTCTCTGTGCTAGAGCAGCTCTAACATGAACGTCTCGTAAGCAAAAAATGGATTTAAGACTGAACATAAGAGTCTTCATTTTCTCCCAGCATCTGAGCCACTGATGACACAGTGGATTACTTTTATTTTGAAAGATATGTGCCTCAAAATCTACCTAAGTACGTTTATGTCTACGCAAATCATTTCACTCCAGACTGCTTTGTGAATGTCATGTCCTTATAGTGCTTAACTAAAGTTTTAAGCATATTTTTGTGCGTACATTATCAAACTATTTTCTTCACAGATACATTCTGGGGACACCCAAGACCAGTCTTGTAAAAAGGAGCATAATAGGTGCCCTTCAAAGATTCAAGATATACAGTATATATCTGGAATTAGTTAAAAATAGGTTGAGCCCGATTAGCATGAACTTACTTGAGGATTATTGAGCTTCTTTAGATCAACGTGGAGATATGCCCTAATTCCATTCATTGCACCAGGGAGAGTGATGCCTCGAATCAGCAACACCAACAGCACTATGTAGGGCATAGTAGCTGTAATATACACCACCTGAACACACAAATAAAGATCTGTAAATGTTTGTCCAGTGCCTTGAGATCCCTATATAAATAAAAAATATTTTTACTAATCACAGATGAAAATGTGTATATATGAACTTTAGATTCATCATTAAAAGAATGACCAAAAACAAACAGCTATACTGTATAACTATCATTTGAGATTTTAGCTGAAGTATTTGCACCTTTCCAGAGGATTTGACTCCCTTCCACAAGCTGAAGTAGAGGATGAAGACAACCATGATAAGGCAGAGGGCGAGCTCCCAGCGAGGAAAACCCAGGTCACTGATGCCCTTACTCTCATGCATGTGCAGCACCCCGCGCCTGGAGGAGGAGAAATGGAAAGTGAGATTAAAACACTACTTCAGTGCATTTTGTTGTGTGCCTTGTTCAAAGTAGTAAAGGAAGTGTCCTGGGCAACAGTGCCCCTGGGACCAGGAGATTCATTAGAGTGTTTTCCTCATCAAATTATGGAACACTTATTATAATGTGCTCTATTCTTAATCGTGCTAAGCATAGGGTAAAAATATTGCACACAAAAACTGTTTTGAATAAATATACACTGTACAGGTCCGTTGGCGCCAGGGACCTCTATGCTGGGGTGTGGGGGGCCTCACTGAATCATAAACCACTGAAATTCTAGTTAGATTCTAGGGAGTATGTAGGAGTTGCCTGGTCACTTGACGTCACTCCTCTTATGATACTGATAAAGAGGAACATGTTCTCTCAGGTCAAAATATGATAAAGCATTGTCTTGATAACTGAAGATCCTATAAAGAATCTACAACTACAGAGAATTCAGTCCACTTCAGCTCTGTCTAGGGAACTCAATCTTGTTTTACAGCACATTTTTACACCCTTTCATGTGCTTTATATGTTATGCTTGTGCTCACTCTTATTTTACGGCTGTTTCCACTAGACTGCCTACTCTGGACTGATGTTTATTATATGCTAACTCTAACCAAATCTTCACAGAAACTTTATTAGATTTAAAGAAAAGCATTTGGCTCTAACTAGTGTAACAATGGGACTCAGAAACTAGTGAGCACTGGATTCAAATGTAGTGTCTGTAATGGATTAATAACAAAAGTACAAGGAACACAGAAACAAGAAAACAGAATAAAAATCATCAAACAATATGACTGTTTAAAGACTAGATCTGACAAACGCCACTGGAATTGTGTCACACAAGCCATGACACTCTCTCACGCAGTGAAAAATATATCACAGAGCAAAGACAAATCTGACAGCACACTGACAGACAAGACAAAGCAAGTTACTTTTGTTATGAAAGTCTCAGCTTTTAAATTTGGTCCTTTTTTCAGTCTTTAATGTGTCATTACAGATCGATGTAGTGCCTGTAGTCCGATCTCTTCCTCTTTACTAGTTATAGCACAAAATAAACATGATTGCACATCAGAAGTTACCTTGTTTCAACCAGATGTCAATACACACCATTTTTCAAGTTCAAGGCCACCAACGTAAATCTACTCCCCTGTCTGGTTGTTTGTCGGACAAAATGGCAGATTTAGTGTGATGATTGGTCAGATTGTTGAACTGAACAGAACCATCAAAACCTTTGCTGATTATTGCAGCTGAAAATGGTCAATTATTATCATGTTTTGAGCTGTACTAATCGGTTAGACCGGGAAGAACATTTGGAGTACTATAGATTGGCAAAAGTTATAACAATGAAGAAGAAAAGTGCAAAAGATTGTCTGAGGGAAGAAGGTGTTTGTGGTTGGCCAAACTGAACCAGGATTTCCAGGGCAAGAATCTTGACATTTGTGTTTGTTCTTATTAATTCCAGTCAGGCAGGTGAAATATTGGGTTAATATCGTAATTAATACTGCTTATATGTATCTTTACCACCTATGAACTTTAGCTTGTCAAAAATCACGCCCTTTCCTGCTTACTAAATCCTTCTCTATATGATTTACCAGCTTACACATGCATAAATTAGCAGTTCAGATCGCATTCAGTAGTATATCAACCGTGCCGTGCAATTTATGCTGTTATTTACATCTGAGTATCTTTTAATATGGCCGTGCATCCAGGTAACTGACTAAGCCGTGATGTAAGAACAAACACTTGGAAACAGGAAACAAGCAACTATAACTACCACATAACAAAAATGCACAGACACAGAACCTTTACAACTAGTACAGCCAAACTAGTACAAACACAGTACTGTATGTGTCACACACTGTGCTGCGTCAATTGCTTCAAAAGATTCGCCAGAACGTAAATTACCCATAAACCCCTTTTTCCCTCAGGTTCTGGCTCCCCAAGAGGGATGACATATGTCTTGAACATTTTAATGGCTGCATAAATAAAAAAAGGGTTGAATAATGGTTAAGACCAAAGGTTTCTCAGCCATCCAATGATGAATATTATTGCTGGTTTCTAGCAAAATATCTGGATACACCCCGTGAAAAGAGTCTCTGTAGAATGTGATCTAAATGATTCCTGTGCTGCACCTCCCAGCAAGGTTCAAAGAGGAGAAACAGTACAGGCCATTGTTCTTATAGTATAAACAAACCCCTATAGCACTGCCAGAACATTGCTGTAGTCTTTCCCTCTGAAAGACGTATCTTGTAAAGGAAAAACGAATGCTGCTCTATTTGAACACACTTTGTTTATGAGTTTAAAAGCCATGATGTGAATTAAAGCAGACTTGATCCATGTCTATTTACTTTAAAGCAAAATTATAGGCCAAGAATATTAAGGGACAAAGTGTTATTCCCACATGATTCCTATTTCGAATTCCTTTCAGCCCAACTAATTAATTTCTCATATTCTTAGCTTAATTTGACGATGTTGACATCAGTATCAGTAAAGGATTAAATCTGGATCAGATGCACAGGTTTTCAACTGAGATGCTTGTATTTAAAAGAAAAAACTTGAAAGCTGGAGAGTTTGAGAATTGCTCAACTTCCCATCAAACAAGTAATCTGGTCATGCACTGGGAGTACGGGAATAAACGTGAATGTGAGGTCTACAGAAACATGGATGTTGAAGCCATCATGGCTGAGTTAATGAAGAGAAGCAAAGCCAGACAAACCCTCAGGGCTCAAGAGACGGAAGACAGTCCAATCCCGTCACCATTGCCAATAACATCACGCTGGGACCTGTCGACCCGCCTGTCCTGCTACAGTCTGACCTTTAATCCACTCTCTGTGACATTTCAATTGACCCCTGGCCCTTTAACATATCTACACCCTATACAAATCTCTTGGTTTATATCAGTCTTCAATGAGAATAAATACTTTTACAAATAGCTCACTTACATTTGATTATTCATTTACTGACCTTTCCACTAATACTTTAGTAAATACAGTTTTGATGAAATCTTTTATAATTACATATGTGTGTTATTAGAAAGCAAAAGTGCAGGCAGCGAACACTAGAAAAGATACAGTATGTCCAAAAAACCAATGACAATCAGGACCACATGTTCTACAAGACAACTGTGCATTAGGGTGTTTCTAACTCATCTTTTGGCATGCTCAACAGAGGTATTAAAGAACCATTCTCTATAAAGACGCTTTCCGAAAAAACTAAAACAGACATGACTTGACTAGTGCAGTGCATTACAGCTACAACCTTAAATGTGACTAGTGCCTATAAAATGCATCAGTCTATATAATGCATTCTTCAACAAGCACAAGCAGAAAACAAAATACTACCGTAATAAGGCTGAATCAGGAATGACTTCTAAGGGCACTTTTTGTTTATTCTTTGATTTTGCACTTTCATTAGGCCTTAAAAGGACTAGTTTACCCAAAAAATGTAATTTGCAGAAAATATACTCACCCTCAGGCCGTCCAAGATGTAGATGAGTTTGTTTCTTCATCAGAACAAATCTGGAACAAATCACTTGCTCACCAATGAGTCCTCTGCAGTGAATGGGTGCCGTCAGAAAGAGAATTCAAACGGATGATAAAAGTCCACTAAAATCCACTAAACTATTTTGGACTGTTTTAGCTTAAAAACAAAGCTCGATCTAAGCATATTTCTCTCTTCAGATGAGACAACTTTTTCACCATTGAAAGCAATGTTATCGATAGAAAATTCACTTGAACTTGATGATGGATTTGTTCCCTATTGCAAAAAAAATCTGCATATGCTAGTTAAGTATGTTTTGAAGCATGGCAGCTGGTTTGCGCTGTTTTAAGATGGTCCTTAGTTTGTCTTGAGCTGGTTTAAGAGGGTCCTGAGCTGGTTATGAGATGGTTATGGCAACTAGCTCCAGCTCATAACCAGCTGTCATGCTTCGAAACATACCTAACCAGCACCAGTTTCAAACATGCAGCATTTTGTTTCACAACATGTTAATTGATGGACTGGAGTCGTGTGGATTACTTGTGGATTACTGTGATGTTTTTAATCAGCTGTTTGAACTTTCAATCTGACGGCACCCATTTACTGCAAAGGATCCATTGGTGAGCAAGTGATGTAATGCTAAATTTCTCCAAATCTGTTCAGATGAAGAAATAAACTCATCTACAACTTGGATAGCCTGAAGGTGAGTAAAATGTCTGCAGATTTTCATTTTTTGGAGAAATATTCATTTGTTATTTGCCAATGACAAAACTGGTCACTGTGGTACACTATAAAAAGAACAAACTGTGATAACGTGTAGTCCAAAAACACAAATAGAAACACAAACACTCCTGGATAATCTTCCTAACTTCAAAAACAGGCATAACCACTCTTTTCATTCTGTGGCAGCAGATCTTGAGCTTGAGCTCAGTCTCGGTGACAGCGGTTGGGTCAGGACAGATGTGAGCACAACCTCCTCTAATTGAATAATTACATTAGATTGGCGAGTATCTTGGCAAGCGTTCCCTCTTCATTCATCTGATGTCCTGTCCTCGCCAAGCTAAATCCACACACCTATGATTTCAACATATCCTCAGCTATGTACTCTGAGCCAGAAAATGGCCACAGAAGGGAACTCTGATGGCATGTGGGGTCTCATCTCAGCTTGCTTAACTCTGGAGCAAATTATATTTGTTTTCATAACAGGCAACAGAATGTCCAAAGAAGTGTTTGTGAAACCGCACATTCATTGTGGTTATGGACCCCTCTGGCTGACACAAGTTCAGTGCTGTTTTTTTATTTTTTTTTTGTGATTTTCTTCCTTCTATTTCTGTAATTATTAAAAACAAACAAACACTGCAAATAAATAGCATTTGTAAGACTTATAACCACACATTATTAAAAAGTATTAACTGAAACACAAGAGCTTGGTACTTTTTTCAAATATATTTTAAGGTTTCACTATTATGAAATTGATTTAATTTGAATTACTTTTTAATAAGTATGGTCAAGATCTTCGTCTGGGCTTTTTAAATGATTATATTTTTTCTCAAAATCCACTATTTCTGTCTTCATGACATCAGTCTGATGTTAAATCTGAGACTGCGTGTGATGTAACAAGATTTCAGTAATGACGGAATAATTAGATTTAGGACACCTGCTGTGTAAAACAATACAACGGAGCAGTAATGGTTCATTATTCTCAACAAACAGTGATTGACTCGAACATGTCAAGATTGCCAGAGACAGCGTAGTCAAAGGAAATGTGGGTGGCACACAAGCTGATGAAATGTGCTTTGTTGAGCTTGTCATATTTTGCTTTTGTCTGGTTGTCGGTTGTTTTAGATAGATGTGTGGCACGGAGGGTTTTTGTAAGACCGATGAACTTGACTGGGTTTTTATCAGGGGCTTCTGGGTTGACAACTGCTGGTTCAACACCTCTTTCTGTGATTGGTTTCTAGCTCTCCCCATCATTTTAGCTATTCTGAGCAACACACTGCTTAATCTAATATTCAGTGTATGGCACACCTGCTGAGCATGTGAGACTGCTGTATGTGTGACAGTAATGAATATTCTCTAGTGCCCTGTGTGCTGTCCCATGATGGCAGGATTACTGGTGGCCGAAAACTATTATAATAGAGCGGCATGAGGGGGGGGGGGGGGGGGATGGGAAGCAGAGGAAATGACAGCTTTCCACATCCCCTCACACAGAAGACAGCTGGGGAAATGACACTTCAAAGCATTGCTGGGTGGGAAACCAGTCCAAAAGAGGGTAAGAGCACAGGAGAGGGAGAAAGTGAGAGAAACAGCTAAACAGACAGTGAGAACAAGACAAGCAGAGAGTACAAGAAGCGGTAGATCACCAAGACAGGAAAAGGACTTGAGGGTTGGATGAATTAAAATACATCATATATATGAGACAGATATATGGATGCACATCCACATTCTACAGTGATGTTAGAGATTTCACAATATACAAACATGCATAAGATTTGAGCAATAAATTGAAAGAATCAAGACACGGAAACCCTCACTAGAATCTGATGACGTGTCTCTATGATTTTGTCCATAACTGGTTGTAAACAAATCAGCAAGTGCTGTAGGTTCTTCATTGTTCCACACATTGTTCTGGTTTTTCCCTTAGACACGGGAAAGGACTGCTTTTCTTTGAAGTGCAAGCGGCTGCCTTTCTTTCAGTCTACATCAAGAGTTTTACACACAGATTGTAGGCAAGAGTTTCAGATTTTCGACTGCCGCATACAAGTTTCAGTGACCTAATTTTGAGCACTTTTAAACAAAATTGTTCACATATGAACAGCTAATCATTGTGCTTGTTTTCTACCCCAGAGCAGCTAAAGGATAAAGTATACCTGGATGATTTTAAGGAATAGTTTATAGTGACTGTTATTGCGTACTCAATCTTATGTTGTTCCAAATCTATGTACTTTACTTTTCTCTGTGGAACACAGATATGTGACCCTGGACCACAAAACCAGTCATAAGTGTAAATTTGTCGAAAATGAGATTCTTACGTCATCTGAAAGCTGAGGAAATAAACTTTTCATTGATATATGGTTTGTTAAAATAGGACAATGTTTGTCTGAGATACAACTATTTGAAAACCTGGAATCTGAGGGTGCCAAAAAATCTAAATATTGAGAAAATCGTCTTAAAAGTTGTCCAAATTAAGTTCTTAGCAATGCATATTACTAATCAAAAATCAAGTTTTTATATATTTATGGTAGAAAATTTACAAAAATATCTTCATGGAGCATGATCTTTACTTAATATGCCAATGATTTTTGGCATAAAAGAAAAATCGATAATTTTGACCCATACAATGTATTTTTGGCTATTGCTACAAATATACCCGTGCTACTTAAGACTGGTTTTGTGGTCCAGGGTCACATATTTTCTAGAACCTTGAACAGTCTGGTGACAAATGACCATTAAAAATAAATTAATAAATACCACAGTAAAAAGTTGGAATTCATTTATATATATATATATATATATATATATATATATATATATATATATTTTAGAACTTTTAGGCAGAAATATCTATAAATGGCCAGATTTACTAACAGCTTGTGTCAGCGCAAACCTTCTTTTGGCATTAAAATAGTAGTCAGAATTGACTAAGACATGCAGTGAAGAATTAGCGCTGAAAAGGCGTGGACAGTTATTTTTGTGCCTGACCTTATTGAATATTAATTTGTATGAGTTTCCTTTCATATGCAAAATATATGGGAGGAGAGTATTAAAAAAATTACGCAATGCAATTTACTAACATTTTTACTTACATTTGTGGTCATCGAATTACTGCTCCATTATTTAACGCCTAAAAAAAGCATGTCTTAAAGCAGGCGGTAATTTACGGTACTCTTAGTAGATTGCTCTGGTCATTATGGAAATTATCTGTGTTCTTTAATGTGCGCATTGTTAGTAAATCACATGCAGAATTTTCCCCTCCCATTAACACTTTTACGGAAT
This sequence comes from Garra rufa, assembly GCF_049309525.1. Taxonomy (NCBI): domain Eukaryota; kingdom Metazoa; phylum Chordata; class Actinopteri; order Cypriniformes; family Cyprinidae; genus Garra; species Garra rufa. The sequence continues at coordinate 38,569,684 of NC_133363.1, read as the reverse complement.
TTGCTCTCTAACGCTAATTTGCCCCGTTTAGTAAATCTGGCCCACTATGTGGTAAAATTGCTAAATAAAAACATTTTCCTTGGTATTCCTCTGTGATGTCACTAAAGACTGGAATACACTACACGACTTCAAAGAGGAAAATGTAGCATCATACACTAAACCAGCGGTTCCCAATTCCAGTCCTCGCGACCCACCGCTCTGCACATTTTGTGTGTTTCACGCATCGCTTCCGACGTTTGTTCTATTCCAACGTTACTGCCCTTCGAAGTGGACATCACAGGATATTCCGCCATTATTCATTAGTTCGAAGCGAGCGTATGTGTTCCATTTGAAGGTCATTAAAGCGTGCGAGACGTAAATTTAAAATGCATTTATTTACAGATGCACTTATGTCACACTTCTCTAGTAAGTTTCATCTGTGTGAAGACGCTACATGCGGTGGCGTAGCGCAAATATGTGAATGAATGTTTCGAAGTATAGTAAACAGATTTCCCCCGCTTAGGGAGCAGGGAGCAATGAACACTTTGCAGGGACCATGTCAACCGGATCGCAGTTCCTGCAAGGACCTCACTTCTAATGAGTTGGTTATCTGAATCAGGTGTGTTAACTAAAGAGAGACATGCAAAATGTGCAGAGCGGTGGGGCGCGAGGACTGGAATTGGGAACCGCTGCACTAAACGACTCAGAATCCCACATTACCAGACTCTAAAGTTGTTCCGATCACAACAAACTCATGCAGAAACGTGTTGCTAGCAGATGATTGAAAATGTCTTCTAAAATCAGCTAAAAATATCAAACATGTTTGATATCCTCTGACTGGATGAAATCACAGTCTGAAGCTAAAAAATACACTATGTGATTTTCTATGAAATCTGTCATCTCAAATCCGCAGACTAACTCTGACTAGTGTCAAATTATCTAAACTGTAAATCAGGGGAAAATCTGGGCAAAAATTGTGTACACTCCTAAAAAGTAGGGCTCTAAAAGGTTGTTTTTGCAATGATGCCATAGAAGAACCATTTTTGGTTCCCCAAATCAGTGAACAGTTCTTAAAGGAACCATTTTGAAGAACAATTTTAAAATCTAAAGAACCTTTTTTCACTACAAAGAATCTTTTCTGCATTTAAAATGTTCCATGGATGTTCGAGGTTCTTAATAGAACCATCTATGCGTGTATTACAGCCTTTAAGCCAGCTTATCCAAATGGCTGTCCCAGATACATACGCATCTTGCGTCTGGAAGCATTACATACTGTACAGTAGCTTCACAGTTCAAGAAGAAATTCAAGCAAATTTTTCTTCAGCAAGGTAATTATGATAACTGCTCAAATGGCTGAAAATCAACCAGTCTTCCAATACTAAACCAGCACTGATACACCTGACTGATTTAGCAGTAATGATTAACTAAAGCCCAAAACCCCTCCAATGCAGCCTGACAGGGGCACAGGCAAAGCCAAGTTTGAAATCTCTTTTCATCTTTTCCTGTCTGATGCAAAAGAAATCATTCATATCTTTAAGAATGTTTTCATAATCTCACACAGACAAACTGTTACACAGATGACACTGCACAGATGTGCCATGCTTTTTGCCAGCCCTGCAAAACATTACATGCACAATGGCATGAAAGAAAGAATGTGTGGAAAACAAATCCTAAACAGCGATAGCTGAATGATTAATGAATGAAATAGCTCCATTAGGCTCCATATCAGCAAGACTCCATAGGAAGCGACAAGCAACTAGTAAAACATGAACGTGTTGAAAAACATCACAGACATTGTGAAGCAAAAGAAAGCTCCTGACTAGTAAAACAGCTGATTTTGTAAGTGGAAATGTTTCATGTACTTTTTTTAATGTGTTTGGAACACCTACACTCTTAAAAATAAAGGCTCCAAAGGGGTGTTTTTGCAGTGATGCCATAGAAGAACTAGAAGAACCATTTTTGGTTTCCCAAAGATCCTTTAAGTGAACAGTTCTTAAAAGAACAAATCTAAAGAACCTTTTTTGACTATAAAGAACCTTTTCTTTTTCTGGTTCCGTAGATGTTTAAGGTTCTTCATGGAACCATTGATGGCAATAAAGTGTATAAGACAAAATACAATAAAACCTTTTGTTTAATAACCTGGATATTCGTACTTTTAAGCAAATCTTGAGCGGACTGCAGCTGATTAAATAGTAAGCCTATCAACTCTCAGCAATTTTTTTTAACTGACATTGATATTGCGTCACACTTGGTGTTCTTAGACTTTTTTTATGATGCGACTGTTGGTACTGTAAAGCCACAAACAAAAAAAAAACAAACAAAAAAAACAATAATACAAATAAAGGTTAGACTTACTCATAGAACTCTGCAGCCGGTGTGTTCTTGTACTTGGCATAGGAGGTTCCATTACCCAAGAAGGTGCCATTGATGAGTTGTGGTAATGTGCAATTGGGGCTGTTCCACGGGTTATTACAATTGAGCCAGGGCAGCTCACTTCTCAATGAGGCAAATAAGTAATACAATGACCAAGCTATGATGACGTTGTAGTAAAAGCCCACATACAATGCTATGATGATCACAGTGTAGCCGACGCCTGAGGAGGAAAGTCACAAATATTTAGTTATTACATGTGGAATGCGTTTTGCTTTATGTGTTTCAGGCCTTTCCTTGCTTCAACATATGAAATTACAAATGTGTGCAATGACTTCAAAGTCACATCAGAGTCATTGTATAACCTAGTTCACTGCCCCTGCGAACACACTTGTTGGCTTTTGTTGGATCATTGAGTTAACCCTGTTTGTGTCCGTTGGGTCAGTGTAAAAATGAAACACCCAAAAGTCAATACTCGAACATTTGTTTTGGGGTTCGTTGGCCAGTGAACTTATTAAATGAGTTGGAATGTGTGAACCTGGTACATTTTATCTTAAATAAAAATTTCAGCGTACCTTTAAATACAGGGCAGATCTTCCAAATGGTAGCTGCTCCCTCTCTGTTATACTGACCCAAGGCAAGCTCCATGTAAAACAGGGGCATCCCGGCAATGAACAGGAACAGAACGTATGGGATCAAAAAGGCACCTGGGGGGACACATTGTAGATATCTAGATGGCTAAAGAATAAATGAAGGCTAAACAACAGGCATGTGTAACTTGTAGCTTCTATCAACAGTGGAATTAGAGGCAGTTTAACATAATCATAGTTCTTAACATTGACTGATATATTCAGATATGGAAAATTCTTCATGGTTTAACTTAATGGTAAGTCAAATTAAACTAAAAAATGCCAAGTTGTCTTTTTATGAAATTTTCTAAACCCATGACCTTTAGTATGTTTTCAGAAATCTGCCTGATCCCTGCTGTATTTCCCTTTGCTCATGAATTTTTAATACTGTAATGCTATAGTTTTGATATTATAATTGATACGCAAATGGAAAGTGTATCATTTATGTAGAGAAAATTAGTTGTTTATTTTACTAAAATCTACAGCAGGCCTTGCAATACATTTAAATGAATTCATTTTTCCACAAAAAAAAGTTTCATACTGAAACCTGATGGAATACATGCCTAAAAATGGAAAAATACATTTTGTTACTCATAAATAAAAATAAAAAAACTGATAGCCCACTACCAGATGAGTTCACTGACACTGACATCTAGTTTATGAAGACAACAGCACAGTGTTGGCAGGTTGTTGAGAAAACAATTGGTTCATAATTTTTATATGATTTGAATCAAAATTTTTGGAATAAAGTGGCAAGCTACAGTTCCTAACTTTAAGTGTCATTAAATTATATGATGTTGATTAAAACGTATGTATTGCTTTGTTAAATAAATATTACAAACAGTAAAAAATATTATTGGACAATTCGTATTTTTTACAGCAGAAAAAAGTTTTAAAATATGCATTCATTTATACAAGACAGTTAAAAAAATCAACATAACAGAATTTTCATCCTATTTTCTTTCGTATACGCTCTTACTCATCAGCAATAAATAATAGATTAAACTCAACAGATTTTATGATTTTAGTAATAGCTTGAGACATAATGTGTATGGTATACAAAGTATATGCAATTAAAATTAATTTTAAACGTAAAAACAACGTTTGTAAGTTTGTAAGCTGCTCTCCCAAATAATTATATATCCTGTAGCCAACATTTTGCTTATCAGAGTTAGTCATGTATAACAGTGGAAAGGGTGACCTCAGAATAAATAAAAAACTCAACCTTACCTCCTCCATTTTTGTAACACAGGTAGGGGAACCTCCACACATTGGCCAGGTCCACAGCGAAGCCTATGACAGAGAGCAGAAAGTCCAGTTTCTTGCCCCAGGTCTCCCTGGTCAACGTCTCAGTGGAGCCGGAGGTGCATCCGCGGGAGCTCGGAGAGGCCAAGACAGAGGAGTTCGTGTACTGGACCCCGTTCTGCTCCTTGACCAGGATCAGCTCCACTTCTTTTTTCTCCACGTTAAACTGTTTCAACGGGGCCACCGAGGACAGCTTGTGCTCAGGCAGGACTTGGATATTCATCTTTGCGCCCTGACGCTCTCGTGGCCCCGAGGATGTGGAGCAAGTGAGGTGCGTGCCGCTCGCACTGACGATGATGATGCTGATGATGCTGCTGCTGAGGATGATGATGATGATGATGAATAGAAAACGCTACAGCAGTTGCTCTCCCGGTGAGTGTTGCCCAGCTTTCATCAGCTGAAAGAGAGGAGAAATGAAAGTTTACTGTGACTGTGAGACATAACAGCATCCCATGCACCGCACTGTTAACCTACCGAGCGCGCAAAACGATTTACAATGAATGTGCGAGAGCGGTCTGTCACGGTTAACGAGGACAAGAAAACTTTACAGTGACAATCAGTTGACATGAAATAGCTGGACGCAACATACTTTATGGAGTAACTGTATATGTCTGCATAAAGTGTCGCTTTTCGAGTCTGTAATATTTAAAGATGACTCTGTACTTGTCAACATGAGGGGGTCCCTCCAAGATCCGTCCCTCCTGCTTGATCCAGAAAATGAGAGGCTGCCGCTTCTCATGAAGTTTTACTCTCCCCTCCCTTCCAGCTGAAGGCTATAAATTGTGAGCATTTAAACCAACATCCAGTTTCTCCACACGTGATATTTTCTATATGATCATCATCATCCTCGCCTTCCTAATCTTTTTTGAAGCTTCCTCTCCGCCCCGAATGTCACACTCATCCTCAAACTCGCGGTGCGCCACCGCTGGACTTAAAAAATGAAGCACCTTGCGAGATGTTTTTCTTTTTTTCACATTCAACACCAAAGTTTTTCATAAATTGTTGCGTAATGAAGCAAAAACGCAGTATAGTTTTATTGAATTGTTAGTAATGCAATGTAAATTCAGTATGCTAATTAGTCTATACACTCCCAGCTAAGAGGGAACGTTACCAAAACTTTGGCCGAACAACTTTGATGTTCAAAGTTATCTTTGTTTTTTAATAAGGTTCCCAAAACGTTAGCACAAAATAACAGTTCTAAAACGTTTTAGTGAAATGTTCTTTTAACGTTTTTAAGCGTTAGTTGTTTCAGAATGTTCAGAGAACATTTAAAAGTAACATTCTCATCATGTTTGCAAAATTATAAGATGGAACGTTCCCTTAATGTTTTCGCTAATGTTGGTATAACCATGAAGAAAAAAAAAAAATTGGAACATAGATTTCATAACGCAATAGTAACAGCAACATTTTATTTTCAGTGATGATAATAAATCAGCATTTTGAAAATAAATCAGAATAATTTCTGAAAGATCATGTGACACTGGAGTAATGGAGTATTCAGCTTTGCATCATAAATAATTATATTAAAATAGAAGACTGGTATTTTAAATTGCAAAACAATTTCACAAAATTACCAAAGTTACATTTCTTTTTCCTGTATTTTTGATCAAATAAATGCAGCCTTAATGAACATAAGAAACCTCTTAAAAAACATAAAGAAAATTACTGATCCCATTATTTTTAACGCCAAAAATTATTTAGACACCAGATATAATTTTTGATATTTTTTTACTAGTGGGTGCAGGACACTATAGTTCATTTATGTAAGTGAGGATAGCAAAATTAAGTAAACTGTGACATATTATAACAGAAAAATCTAATACAGTGGACTACCAGTAAAATTTATAAAAAATAAATTGGGACCAGAAAATTGATTTGACACTTTGTTACACACCATTTTATCAAAGTTATCTGACATTATCAAGATGATTTGTTCTGACTGTTACGCCAGGCCAGCAGAGGGAGCCCTTACCCCCACTGACTGTTGCTGCTCCCTCTGCTGCCTCTATGGTTACTTCCTGTTTGTCTACCATAAATACAAGCTCAGGACACACACACTCTGCGAAGTATTGATTTGCATTTGTGGACTTTACCAAGCGTTATTCCTTGCTCCCAGGTTTTCCCAGTCTCCTTGTTGTTTTCCCTAGCCATAGTTCTGTTTTTGTTTTCCCAGTCTTAGTCATAGTTTTCTAGTTTCTTGTTTTCATTTCATTGTTTCATTTGGACTGCCCACCTGGATTTTGACCCACGCTTGTTTATTGGATTACGCTATTGGCTTATCTTCGCTGTTCATGTTTGCTGGTGTTTTCGACCCTGTCTGCCTGTCTACGATCATCAAAATAAAGCCTTGCATTTGGATCCTCACTCTTGGTCGTCCCGTTTGTGACAGAATACTTCGCCACACCCGGATCCAGCGGCTTTATCCACCAGCAGTTCACCATGAACCCAGCCACCCAGATTATCCGTCTCCGTCAAGGTGAGCGTCCCATTGAGGAGTACATTTTGGATTTTATTACACTGGCAAAGGCTACTTCAATGGATGAGGTCTGTTTAATAATATTTTTTCGTGGTGGACTTTCCGAGCCATTTGGTTCCCTGATGCCACTACACCAGCCTGGCTGGACCCTCCAGCAATACATTTATTTAGCACTGCAGTTGTTTGGCTCTCCGTTCACTATGGGTGTTTTAGAGGAGCTACAGCACAAGATGTCTGCCAGCTTAAAGCCTCAGCACAAGATGTCTGCTAACTCTGAGCCACAGCACAAGATGTCTGCTAGCCCCGAGCCTCAGCACAAGATGTCTGCTAGCCCAGAACCACAGCACAAGATGTTTGCTAGTCCTGAGCCACAGCACAAGATGTCTGCTAGCCCCGAGCCTCAGCACAAGATGTCTGCTAGCCCAGAACCACAGCACAAGATGTTTGCTAGTCCTGAGCCACAGCACAAGATATCTGCTAACCCCGAGCCTCAGCACAAGATGTTTGCAAGCCCAGAGCCCCTTCACAAGATGGCTGCCATCCCAAGACCCGTTCACAAAATGGCCGCCCATCCAGATCCTGTTCACAAGATGGCTGCTCTTCCAGACCCCGCTCACAAGATGGCTGCCTTTCCTGAGCCTGTTCACAAGATGGCCGCCCTTCCTGATCCTGTTCACAAGATGGTCCCCCTTCCTGATCTTGTTCACAAGATGGCCGCTCTTCCAGACCCTGCTCACAAGATGGCCGCCTTTCCTGAGCCTGTTCACAAGATGGCTGCCACCCCCAAGCCTGTTCACAAGATGGCCGCCATCCCCGAACCTGATCACAAGATGGCTGCTGTTCCTGAGCCAATCCCCAAGATGGCCTCCCTTCCCGAGTCTGTTCACAAGAAGGCCACCGTCCCAAAGCCCGTTCACAAGATGGCTCCCGTTCCTGAGTTCCTGGTCAAGATGGCCGCCACGCCAGAGCCTGCTGCAAAGATGGCCGCCACGCCAGAGCCTGCTGCAAAGATGGCCGCCACGCCAGAGCCCGCTGCAAAGATGGCCGCCACACCAGAGCTACCACCCAAGATGGCCGCCATGCCAGAGCCTGCACCCAAGATGGCCGCCATGCCAGAGCCTGCACCCAAGATGGCCGCCACGCCAGACCCACGTCAAGCCATAATCCTGATGCCAACGCCTGCTAATGCTACGTCAGCCAAGCCAGCGCCTGCTCACGCCACATCAGCCAAGCCAGCGCCTGCTAACACCACATCAGCCGAGCCAGCATCTGCTAACGCCACGTCAACCAAACCATCGCCTGTTAACGCCATGTCTGCTGCTCCGGTACAGTCAAGTCACGACACAGCTCCTGTTCTTGTCAAGTCAAGTCACATCATGGCTGCTGTCTCTGCAAGGTCAAGTCAAGTTACAGCTAATGCTCCTGTCAAGTCAAGTCAAGTTACAGCAGTTGTTCCTCCTGAGCCAAGTCAAGCAGCACTTCCTGAGCCAAGTCAAGCAGCACATCCTGAGTCAAGGCAAAACACCCCAACACTTCCAGAAGATAAGCAAGTTACCACAGCGCTTACAGCGTCACATCAAGACACAGCAGTACCACCTGAATCATGTCCAGCCGCCGCTGCCCCAGCAGAGCCAACTCAAGTCACAACCACTCCCTCAAAGCCATGTCAAGTCACAGCTGCTCCTGTCACGCCAAATCAAGTCACAGCTGCTCCTGTCACGCCAAGTCAAGTCACAGCTGCTCCTGTCACGCCAAGTCAAGTCACAGCTGCTCCTGTCACGCCAAGTCAAGTCACAGCTGCTCCTGTCACGCCAAGTCAAGTCACAGCTGCTCCTGTCACGCCAAGTCAAGTCACAGCTGCCCCTGTCACGCCAAGTCAAGTCACAGCTGCTCCTGTTACGCCGAGTCAAGTTACAGTTGTTCCTCTCACGCCAAGCCAAGTCACAGCTGTTCCTGTCATCCCAAGTCAAGTCACTGCTATTCCTGTCACGCCCAATCAAGTCACAGCAGTTCCTTCCAGGCCAAGTCACGTCTCGCCCGAACATCCAGAGCCGGGACATGTTTCGTCTGATCTACCAGAGCCTTCGCTCCCAAGCCACGCAGAGCCTTCACTCCCAAGCCATGCAGAGCCAACGCTCCCAAGCCATGCACAGCCAATGCTCCCAAGCCATGCAGAGCCAACGCTCCCAAGCCATGCAGAGCCAACGCTCCCACATCACGCAGAGCCAACGCTCCCAAGCCTCACGCCCACTGACCCGGAGGGCATTCCTCTGCCAACTGCGCTACCTGCTATGGCAATCGCCATTTTGAGTGTGTGGGCTGTACACTGCGCCCCAGTGCCCTCTTCTGCCCAGGAGTCCGCCCACAAGTTTGCTCTGGAGACCTCATCTACACGCATGTCCGCTGCGCCTATACCTCTTTCGGAGGTGGCGTACATAGCGGAACTTCACGCTCTGCCCGCACCGCCAAGACTTCACGTTCTGCCCGCACCGCCAAGGCCTCACGCTCTGCCTGCACCACCTATGCCCCCTGCTCTGCCAGCTCCGCCAGGGTTCCTTGCTCTGCCTGTTCTGCCAAGATTCCGTGCTCTGTCAAGATTCCGTGCTCTGTCTGCTCCGCCAGGACTCCCTGCTCTGCCTGCGCCGCCAAGGCTTCACACTGTGCCTGCACCGCCTAGGCTCCCTGTCGTCTCTGACACGACCACGAAAGCCATTCCTGAAGTTCTCGTCTGCCTAGTCACGACTAGGGAGGCCACCTTCCCCCATGAACTCTCTACCTCTCTCCTTGCTCTGTCTGCCTCCTCTGTCTCTGCTCTCCCCAGGTCCCAGTCCATGATGCGGCCTCCTGTTCCGCCCTGGAGGGCTTCTGCGCCTCCTGTTCTGCCCTGGAGGGCTCCTGCGCCTCCTGTTCCGCCCTGGAGGGCTCCTGCGCCTCCGGTTCCGCCCTGGAGGGCTCCTGCGCCTCCTGCTCCGCCCTGGAGGGCGCCTGCGCCTCCTGCTCCGCCCTGGAGGGTTCCTGCGCCTCCTGCTCCGCCCTGGAGGGCGCCTGGGCCTCCTGTTCCGCCCTGGAGGGCTCCTGCGCCTCCTGTTCCGCCCTGGAGGGCTCCTGCGCCTCCTGCTCCGCCCTGGAGGGCTCCTGCGCCTCCTGCTCCGCCCTGGAGGGCCGCTCCGCCTCCTGCTCCGCCCTGGAGGGCTCCTAAACCCCTTGCTCCGCCTTCGGCTCTGCCCTGGAGGGCTTCTACGCCTCCTGCTCTGCCCCGGAGGGTCGCTAAGCCTCCTGCTCCGCCCTGGAGGGCTCCTAAGACTCTTGCTCCACCTCAAAGGACTGCTCTGCCTCCAGCCCTGCCCTGGAGGGCTCCTGAATCTCCTGCCCTGCTCTGGAGGGCCTTTGCCCAACCTGTTCTGCCTCAGTCTCCTGGCCCCCCCACCGCTCCCCTGGACTGTTTCTTCCTGTTGTTTTTTGGAGCGTCTGGAAGCCGCTCCTTGGAGGGGGGCTATGTTACGCCAGGCCAGCAGAGGGAGCCCTTACCCCCACTGACTGTTGCTGCTCCCTCTGCTGCCTCTATGGTTACTTCCTGTTTGTCTACCATAAATACAAGCTCAGGACACACACACTCTGCGAAGTATTGATTTGCATTTGTGGACTTTACCAAGCGTTATTCCTTGCTCCCAGGTTTTCCCAGTCTCCTTGTTGTTTTCCCTAGCCATAGTTCTGTTTTTGTTTTCCCAGTCTTAGTCATAGTTTTCTAGTTTCTTGTTTTCATTTCATTGTTTCATTTGGACTGCCCACCTGGATTTTGACCCACGCTTGTTTATTGGATTACGCTATTGGCTTATCTTCGCTGTTCATGTTTGCTGGTGTTTTCGACCCTGTCTGCCTGTCTACGATCATCAAAATAAAGCCTTGCATTTGGATCCTCACTCTTGGTCGTCCCGTTTGTGACACTGACACAGTTTAACTCTGAGCTTTTGTAATATTTTATTACCATTTTCTAAACTATAGCGAATAAACTGTGATAATGTGAGAAATGTTAAAGGTGTCTGAATACATTTCAGTTGGACTGTATATATACATCAGACAGCATGCATGTGTACAAAGTGTAAGATGCTAAAAATATGTAAAAGCATGTTTAACATAGATATTTTTAAAGACGTGCAGTGGAAAACAAAAATGTGTAGTATGTCAGCTGGCCCTTATTTTTTTTTGTCACTGTGTGTCCAAGACTGATCTGGATAGAAAGCACTTTAGGAACAAACCATTCCTGTGGTTATTATCTTTGCTTATGTCTGTTAGCTCAGTCTAACTAAATCTTGTAATCTACTTTGTTACTAAAACATTGTTCGAAAGTGCAGTGGAAATTAAATATATTAAAAAACTGTTGCATTGGGAGTTACTAGGATAAGGTATGTAGTGGGCCTTTTCATCTGGCCATATATGATCTCAACATGTTGGGCCCCCATGTGGCGATTTGCTCCATGTAAAATAAAATAGCTTTATGCCCTATGATTTAGGTGTGCATGATTTTAAACATATGTACAAAAATACTGCTCACTTCTCCACTACAATTAGAAGGGTCAGATGACCCCAAATTCTCTCTTAATTCACACCCTGTGTAATTTGTCAAGAAGACATAAAAAATAAACATATTAGAACTATGTTTGATCCATCTCCTACCACTACTGCAAATTTTTTTGAAAGTCTGTTTTTATTCCCCTTTGAGTTGCCTGTTTCTTTTCTCTTCTTCTACATAGATTCAATTAGTTGTTTTCTAAGAAGCAGTAAAAGCTTTGTGTTCCACGTGTAATCTAATTCCACACCCGCTTTAGCCAAAGGCGACGATTTCTATTAGATATGGGCAATCAGTTCATCCCATTAAAGTCAATGAATGTCCCCTTAAAGCTCTCCAGCGTTTCTTTTATGAAACCTTTACAGGCCTGTTTTTGTGCAGTTTTGTACATATTCTGCTTCAGATTAGATAACAAAAGTAAGGAACAGGGTTTTAGAGGCTGATTTATTTGTTCCTTAACACACATTCTTCCTCCAAAGGAGCTGGAATCTCTAATTCCTATTTCAGGTTGTTGCCATACATGTGGGAAAGGGTGATACTAAAGAAGGTCACCTATAGAGCAAACCAACCTTTCCTCCAAGCATGAAAGATATTTGCATATTCTGCATCAATATTGCAATTAGTCTCCATTTGACAGGATTAAGTACTGGTATTATCTGCTGTATGAGCCACTACTATATCTAAGGGCATCTTATAACAAGTCAATCATGTTAAGCACAATCCTTGACCTCTGACCTGAGGAGTCAGTCTCACCTAAAAATGAGAATTACAAGCACTTATCTATTATTTAGAATCAAAGTTTAGCATAACATTCGTAATTTTATTTTTATGTAAAAGAAAAAAAAAAAAGGGAATGAGCAACAGTGCCAGGGCTCACAGTAAAATGTCACTTACTGCCCAAATAAGCACCTCGATGTCAACACATTAGTATTCTTGAATTCCCCTAATTATGCCATTTCCAGTTCTGTGACAGATCAATATCACGAATATGGGGTCATGTGTGTCATTCAGGACAAGACTGATGAGCTAGGATCAGTTTTGCCCTTTGTGTTTTCTAATGATTGTATTTACATGTAGTTTGGATATAATCTTGGATCAATAGGGCTACTTTGCAGTGTTTTACAAAGCGTATTTAACTCTTAAATGCATATTCACATTCACTGAGAAAAAATATTTGATCAAAAGGAAAAGAGAAACATTCAACAAATAATCATTTTGTGTATGTCCAGATGGGACCTTCTTGACAAATATTAGGAAAGCAAAATGTTAAGATAATGAATCTTGTGATTCGTGACACTGGACCGCAAAACCAGTCATAAGTATATTTGTATATTTCACAATAGCCAACAATACAATGTATTGGTCAAAATTATAGATTGTTTTATGCCAAAAATCATTAGGATATTAAGTAAAGATCATGGTAATTGTTTAATTAGTAATATGCATTGCTAAGAACTTCATTTGGCGATTTTCTCAATTATTTTTATGTATTTCATTTTTATTTTTTTGCAGATTTCAAATCTCGGCCAAATATTGTCCTATCACTGGAAAGCTTATTTATTCAGTTTTTTTTAATATAAAGTTGACCCTTATGACTGGTTTTGTGGTCCAGGGTCACATATGATGTTTCATACATTTATACAGTACAATATAGCATAAAGAAGTCAACGACTGTATTGGTGTTTTCCGAATCTGTATTAATTATGGGCAGATTGAAATTAAGCTTGGTTACAGATGTTGAATTAAGATACATTAAATTATTTCTAAATCCCATATGAAAGATTTTTGTAGATGCCAGTCATGTAGCCATACAGTTTGGCACCGAACTCCGACATTAGCAGTAAACCACCGCTCCATCATCTAATGTCGGCTAAATCTATTCTGGTTAACATCACTCTTCTGTGTATATTAGCAAGAGATCAATGTTGATCCCAATGTTGACGTACATTTCTAGTTCACACTACAGTTGTGTTGTAAAAGATCTATAATTAAACGAATTGCCAGACTTGATGACAGTTGTTTGGAAACCTGCTTTTCAGAGGATCACTTAAGGTATGAGTATAATTTTTTTTTATTCAATAAGAGTATAGAAGCATATGTGATAGTTTTGGCAGAATAAACAGTACACTCACTACTATACTATAAAACTATTCTCGCCTACAACACAGACAGCATACAGTTTTTGATTGAACTAAATGTCAATATTAATTGATCTGTGCGTCACAACTGTCATGACAATTACACAAGTGAAGAACTTGCTTATATCCAATATTCTCATCATCAAAACTAAACTAGAATTGAATTTAAACTGTATTATCAACACTGTACAATAAGGTATCATTTGTTTACATTAATGTATTAACTAACATGAACAGACAGTGAACAATACATCTATTACAGTATTTATTCATCAATGTTAGTAAATAAAAATAAAGTTGTTCATTGGTAGTTAATTTCATTAACTAATGTTTACAAACACATTTTCTGTACAAGTATTGTTCATTCTTAGTTCAAGTAGTTAATGGTAACTAATAAAACCTTATTGTAGTGTTACCTACCTATAATGTTATTCTTGTCAAATTGTGACTCATAATAACACAAAGCTGTAACTTTACGCAATACACAATTAGAACAAATTATAATAAATGCAGCTTTTCTGAACTTTCTATACATTAAAGAACTTTGAAAAAATGTATCATGGGTTCTACAAAAATATTAAGCAGCACAGTTATTCAGCTAAGATAGTGAGAAATGTTTCTTGAGTTCCAAATCAGCATATTACGATGATTTCTGAAGGATCATGATCATTGTTTTATTTTCTTTTTCTTTTTCTGTTTTATATTATTCTGTACCACACTTCGGTCAACCTTGGTTATTTTAATGTGCTTTATAAATAAATATTGTATTGTATTGTGACACTGAAGACTGGAGTTATGGCTGCTAAAAATTCATCTTTGCCACTGCAGAAATAAATTACACTGTAAAATATTATTAAATAGAAAAACATTGCCATAATATAACAATATTACTGTTACTCTATTTGTGATCTAAGAAATACAGCATTGGTGAGCAGAGACAGAAACGTAAAAAAAAACTGTTAACACTTTGCAATAAGGTTCATTAGTTAACGTTAGTTAACTACATCAGTTAACATGAACTAAGAATAAACGATACCTCAACAGCATTTATTAATCTTAATGTTAATTCTAGCATTTACCAATATATTATTAAAATCACAAGTTGTGTTGGTCAGCATTAGTTAATGCACTGTGAACTAACATGAACTAACAATGAATGACTGTATTTTATATTATCTAACATTAACAAAGATGAATAAATACTATAATAAATGTATAGTTCATTGTTTGTTCATGATAGTTTACACATTAACTAATGTTAACAAATGACACCTTATTGTAAAACGGCATTATATATATATATATATATATATTCAAAAAAGTATAAAGGTTGTAAAAATTTTATTATTAATGCCTTGTCGCAAGGAATCTACTTCACAATCTTTAGGCCTAAACACCAGTGCACTGTGCACTATATTGCATCATACCACATGTCATGCAAAAAACAAGAGCAGGCGTGGTGATGATATGCATGAAATTTATTGTTGGTTTGTGCTTGTCCTGTCTGAGAGAATAGACTTGAGTACATCAGCATGAAGCGGTTGGCACAAAGTTAATGCTTGTTTTATATGTGCTCTCAGAGGAACTTTAAAATGCTTCTTTCCAAGGTCAGGACCTCCTGCTCTGTGGGCATGATGGCTTAAAATGAAAAGACAGAGAGAGAAAGAAAGAAATGAAACCGATAAAACACAGTTATTTAAAGCCCAATTCTGACATTTTGACAAGGCGAATTAAAGCTAAGGTCTAGGGAGAGAAAAGAAAGAGAAAAGATGGAGTATGCCAAGGTAAAAGTATTTGTTGTATACATTGTCTACACATGCAATGGGAGAGAAGGGTCTGTGATTTGCAGCTATTTTGCAACCCGTCAATTAGCAGTGTGGCCTGTCGGCACTGACCTTTTCAGACGAGCCCCCGATCAGCCCCCTCATCTGTTCCAGCACAGACCGCCCCGCCAAAGCCCTAACAGCTAACTCTTGTTTGGTGTTGTGCAAATAAAACCCGATTACTTGGGCTGATTGTCCACAATTTGACTAGGCAGACTCACCTCAGGCTGAAATAAAAATGAATGCTGCATTAATGTGAGCAAAAGAAGGGAGAGCAGGAAAGACGGACACGGAGAGAGCAAGAGACGGAGAGAAAGAAACAGTAACAGCGATGTGACTTAATTGATTCTATGCAATCTCATCAATTGTGATTAAAATGAAATGCCCCCCTCATGTTTGAAAAGGTTAAAACAAATTGACGGTGGAAATCACAGCTGGTTATCACAGCGTGTGGAGCAGCAGGACTTTAATGAAGTGAGTGCAATCCCATCCTTCATCCTGCTGTATCAGACGAGAGAGGAAGAGAGAGAACATTGGCTCCTCATAAGACATCATCATATCATCGTCCCTGACCTGCCCTCTGATGATATTATATTGACAAAAGCACTCTGTAAGTCACTCGCTGAGTACGCTCACTGATTGACTTGGTTTTGATATACTGCAGCTCAGCACAACAAAGGGTACTTTACAGAAACCGCTTAACGATGAAATTGTTTCTCCTTTACCGACCTCCTTTGTAATATGAATAAGGACAGATATTTTATCCTACGCTGGCAATGTAGGTGTTGTGTTTGACTTTGTGTATGCAGAATCAGTGTAATTCCAGGGCCTTGTTCTAAATGGTGGTCTGGCGGTCTTGCGATGGCTGCCACATACTTTTGTCTCTCAAGTCCAAGAGAACATAGAGGCTATGTCTGAAAGCTGAAAATGGAGTTAGGATGGCGACAAGGAAGGTCTGAACTCTATGATAGTGTCACATCCTGTCTACTGAGATAACTTCCTTTGCTTGATTTTTGAAGGCCGCAGATTCTGCCTATGATATCCCACTATCCTATACAGTTGATTTTGTGACAGAAAAATACAAAGAAAAAAAGTTGCAGTTGGTGGTCTATTTGTGTGAAAATGTATTTCTATCATGACAGCTCTTGGAAGATTTAAGCTTGATAATATATATGACATTAATGTATTTGGTCTTGGCTGTTGGTTATTGCTGTTGTTTATGATTATTGCTGCTGCTGCTGAGCAAGTACAGGAACGTGTTACTGTCATTTAAAGGTGTCGTGAACTGAGAAATCAAAATCCCCCTGATTTTTTTTTGACATATAAGAGGTCATTGTACAGTAATAACATCCTGTAAGTTTCAGAACTCCAAATTCTTGTTAGTCTAAAAACAGCTTATATCCTATACTTTTGATTCTGTGACAGAAAAATAAAACAGTGTCTAAAAGTTGCAGTTGGTGGTCTGTTTGTGTGTAAACGTATTTCTATCATGACAACTCTTGTCAAGTACAGAAACTTGCTACTGCCATTTAAAGGGGAGTCATGAACTGAGAAATCAAAATTCCCTTGATTGTTTGACATATAAGAGGCCATTGTACAATAAAAGTAAAGTTTCAGAACTCAAATTTTTTGTTAGTCTAAAACCAGCTTATATTGAACCCAATCTGCCAAAAAGACAGGTTGTGGAATGTGCCATTTTATGATGTAATAGTGTGGCTAAACACCGCCTCCACAGAAGAAGATCAACAGGTTGTGGAAAACACAGTCTTTGCTCTGCCTTCCTTCTGATCCCAACATTAGGAAAGAGTGGATGAACTTTATTTTAGTTCCAAACTGCGTCATGAAGAACTTGGTCCTTTGTTCACTTCATTTTACCACAGATTTGTTTACAAACAAGGCACAATTCAATGCAGGATTTTCAGAAAGATTGAAACTAAAACATGATGTTGAACCGACTGGATCCAACAGTAATGTCGCACCAAACAAGTTTATAACATGGTCATTATTGCTTTGATGTGTACTGAGTATTTTTGCATTTTTAACCTAAATCACACTAGTGTCAATCTGTAAAAGATGTAGGCTGTCAAACATACACAACTGTTAGCCAATCATAACAGTGGGCGTTTACTTCTGAGTCTACAATCCACCACACCGATTCAAACAGTGTGCCAGATGAGGGGGTCAAAACAGGACAGAATATAGCCTATTACTTCTAAATTATGATGTTTGATATGAAAATCTTTTTAACATTATAAGTAGACCTCTGAGTACAGTACAAAATAATAAAAAAGACATAATGCTGCTGCACAAATAGCATAATAATCCGTAGCAGATCTATCCAGGTGGAGCTTGGGAGGTGGAGGGTTTCAGACGAACTCTGAAAGTGCTATGTGAAATGCTCTAGTGAATGCTAACCAGTCATTTAATTGTAAAGCAGCTAGCTCATTCACTGTGTATGCAACATGAATCAATCAGCTTGTGCCAAGTAGTTTAACACTGCAAATAATATCAGTTTGCATTAAGGACCCATAAGCCTGCGCCTGAGAGTTTCATGACAGAACTTGGCATGTTTTTAACATTTTGAACTACTGACTACAAGAAATTCGTATTGTAGTAATATATAATTTATAACATATAACAAAGAAATTTGTAATGTATAATTAGCTCTCTCTGTTTTGTTATCAAGAGAAAAACTGTGTTATCACCAAAAAAAAGTTTATCATTAAAAAATCTGTCTCAGAAGCCTGTCCAGTTTTATGAGGTACCTGCTTGCACAAATGCATCTTGCGAAGTCATTGCCCGATAGGCTAGTGAGGCAACAAGTCAACTGCCTAAGCTTTTTGACACAGGGACAGGATGTCTTATTTGTCATTTTGAAAACAATTTACAAAGGCAAATGGACTCTTTATGACAACTATGCACCCTCAGACATAGTTTCTGAGTCTGCATTGATGCTGACTAAACTGCAGACTTCTAGCTGACAGTCTATGTGTCGTTACGTCATCAAAGTGTGAACTCACATTGCTATTTGGAACAGAGCTGAGTAACAGCATAGGAGGTGAAACCGAGAGACCACTCATGACCACAGAGAAGTGACAAAGAGGATATCTAATTTTATTATTTCTAATTTTGTACAACTTAAACTTATATCCACACTCTCAGTGACTTAAAAGCAAGAGTATTTAACTATTGTAGATGTGCATTTACAATATTTGCACATTCACTATAGATTTGGAATGATTTCTTTAGAAAGAGGAGCGGTTTGTGCAGACGATCAACTTGCTGTATATAGTAGTAGTTGCTGTCACCTAGTGGACGTTTTTAGTATGAAACTATTGTTAGCAGTCTGCTAATCAGCAGTTTTTCTTCAGTATCTCCTGATAATTCACGAGAGTGTACAAACTCTTCTAACAAGTGTTCATGCACTCAAACATAAAAGGGCCAACAAATACTAGTTAAAATTCAAAGGATTTTTTTTTAATTGCAAAAAAGCTAACTTTGCTGTGTTAACAAAATCATAATTGCAACCTGCATTGCTGAATAAATACCACTGCAGTGGGATAATTTGGAACCGAGCCCTCTGGTGCATGATACTGTGGGCGTGTTGTGTTGCCTGTTTGCTCACAAATTGGCCTATTTTCAGTGGATGCAACAGAGTATTAGTCTGAACAAGCAGCAGGGACAGAACGCTAACTCAGCAACATCTCCCCTCAATGGGAATGCAAATAAAAACAAGATGCAAAGCAAAACCTTTGATTACCACTCACTTTCTGTACCAAAGTCCCTGAGCAGAAAAAAAAGAATACAAAAGAAAAAGGAAACTTTGTATTTGTATAAGAATCTCTTTTGTAAAATACTAATTAAAAATCCACTTTTTTTTTTTTATAAAAAACTAACTGGGAGGCCTGTGCTGAAAGCACATGATCTCCAATGTAATCAGATTTTTTTTTTTTTTTAAATTAGATAACTTTAATAAAAAAGAGTTGGGACTACAATCTTCATGTTTAAAAGCTGAGGGGTGTTTAAATAATAACTTTTTATCTGCATCAAAATAAGAAATGTTTTAGCATGCCTATATATTGCCATTTAATAAACATTGATCTGAAAGCCTTTAAATAAACCATTGAATAGTATATGAAATACTGAAAACTACTGACAGAGCACATGCTTGTGTACAAAACCCTCCGCCCAAGGCACATGTTCCAATGGCATGGCAGAATATGAACCTTATTCCTGCATACTGTCAGTCATCTTTCTTATCAGAGGTACTGTCCTCTTGGTTATTATGAGAAGCGGTACAGCAGTTAGAGAAACTGGCTTCAAAATCGAAATCCTCGCCCTGGAGACCCTGGTAACGCTGTAGCTCGATGTAGGTGGTGAAGAGCTTGGCATACTCTGGGTGGGTGAGAGCGAAGGTACGGAACTCATCTGAGAGACAAATAGAGACACGAAGGTTACTACAGAATTAGTTACTCAAAAGAGGCCAAACGAATCAAGTAAGGCAGTAATGGTTGAATAACATGATGTAAATATTCTATGATATAGTGTCCCAAATTAAAGGTTCACTTCACCCAATAATAAAAAAACTGCCATTAATTTCTCACCCTTATGTCATTCCAAACCCGTTAGAACTTTAGAACACAAACTAAGATATTTTTGATGAAATCCGAGAGCTTTTTGACCCTGTTTAGACAACAATGCAACATTCAAGGTCCAGAAAGGTAGTAAGGACTTTGTTAAAATAGCTCATGTGACATCAGTGGTTCAATTGTATTTTTATGAAGCAACAAGAATACTTTTTGTGCACAAAGAAAACCAAAATATTGACTTTATTCAACAATTTTTTCTTTTCTCTCTCAGTCTTCGACGCACACTCACAAAAGTACCACAATGCATGCACATTGTGAACGCACTTTTGTGAACAGAAGAGAAGAAATTGTTGGATTTGTTGAAAGTAATTCTTTTTTTTTTGCACTAAAAGTATTCTTGTAGCTTCATAAAATTATGGGTGTCACATGAACTATTTTAACAATGTCCTTACAACCTTTCTGGGCCTTGAACGTGGCCGTGGTAGTTGCGTTGCTCAGAAAGCTCTCGGATTTCATCAAAAATATCTTAATTTGTGTCTGAAGATGAATGAAGGTCTTGCGGGTTTGGAACAATATGAGGGTGAGTAATTAATTAATGACAGAATTTTCAATTTGGGACGCTATATCCAATATATACAACTGATTGCCTGAAATCAACTCACACTTCAACTTCCTGCAAATATTATAAAAGACCATTCACAGTCATGTTTCATCCTTGACAAGTAATAGACTAGACAAACAACAACAAGCCTTCACTTGTAAATGTTCATAATTCTACACACAAATATTTTCCAAGGTGTTTGCTTACACAGCATAGAATCACTTGGTGCTAACCATGATGCTTTCATGTGCAGAAAAGCCTCGGGCCTCTGGGTGATACTCTTTTAATACCTTAAATTATTGTGGAAACTTTTGTTGAACTAGTAAACATTTATTTATAAAAAAACAGCATTCAGATTAAGATATATGCTAGTTCTTGCTTGCTGAATGCATGTAACATATAGCCCAAAGTCAAGGTTCAATTCAGACAAGTTAAATCATGACATAAAATGATCTATGTTAAGGAATTTGGGCTGTGATACTCCCTATATTGTCAACTCAGGGTAAATCCATGTTTTCAAAGCAGCTTCACAGGACATTTTTTAACATTAAGATTCATACACCATCTCAAAGCTGAATAAATAAGATTTCCACTGATGTATTGTTTGTCATGATAGGACAATATTTGGCGGAGATACTGGAATCTGAGCGTGCAAAAAAATCTAAATATTGAGAAAATCGACCTTTAAAGTTGTGCAAAAAATGTTCTTTGCAAACCATATTACTAATCAAAAATTAGGTTTCGATATGTTTACAGTAGGAAATCTACAAAATATCTTCATTGAACATGATCTTTACTTAATATCCTAATGATTTTTGGCATCAAAGAAAAATGTATCATTTTGACCCATACAATGTGGTTTTGGCTATTGCTACAAATATACCCCAGCGACTTAAGACTGGTTTTGTGGTCCAGGGTCACATATCTGTAACATCTTGCATCTTATTTTCAAATCAAAATGATCAAGTTCAGTAAAGATGATGTTAATATAATGCAATTCAGCATTGTGTAATTAGCTTAATGCAACCATGTGCAGTTCAGTTCAGTTTCACAAGTAACAGTTGGGTTTCACAACTTCAAATAAAACAATTGCCAAACTAGACAACCACTAAACATGCTAAATGGCAAAAGCAATGAACATAACAAAACATATAATTATCATGAAAGGTATAATAGTAGCAGTTATAATAGTATTTGTTTGCAAAAATTCATACACCATGGCTGAAAAAAGTATTCTCTGGATGATAGCACTTCTAACATGACTGACAGTCTTATCACTGTGGTAGTTGCTATACAGTTGGCATACACACCATAAGTTATGTGTCCTGATCCATCTGCATCGATTTCTTTGAAGAGGCTGTCGACGTCAAGATCACATACTCCAAGAGCAGAACGTAGCAAACTGCTAAACTCCTCTTGTGTGATACAGCTGTCCTCATCAATGTCGAAAAGCTGTGGAAAGAATTCAGACACAATTAGACATCCATCTCATTTTTTATATATACACGTCACGTGAATATTTTTGACAATAGATCACACAACAGTAGTCCCCCATAGTAATGCTCTACTGTTGACTTTACGGTTTCTTTTTGTCAAGTTTGAGACTTTTTTGTAAACCACCTCGAGGTGTTACCAACCAGTGACACTTCAGTACTTATATGGTTTACCTTCATAACCACACCACATGATGTCTTTTAATCTTTATCAGATTAAATCTTCTTTTATTCATTGCACAATCACGTTCCAAAAATTCATTTTGATATTTTTTCACGATAACATCAGTGCTATCTGTAATATCATTACCTTAAAAGCAGTCTGAATGACTTCCTCATTATTAGCTGGGCGGCACAGAACTGTGACACCAATGACATACTCTCTGAAATCAATGGTGCCATCGCCATTCTACAAAGAGAAAGCATATGAAGACTGACAATAAAGAAGATTTTAAAGAAGACAACTTTAAAATATCTGCTTCTTTTCTGAATCTAATCAGTCCTCTTTTCTATATCTTTTTCCATGTGGTTAGTTATGGCCATACTCACCCTGTCAAACAGACCGAAGAGCTCCTGTAGAGCTGGGCTGATGGGTATTTTGAGAAAGCTGGCAAACTCTTCAATTGTGATTCTGCCTCCTTTGCAAGAACAGGCTATGTTGGCAAAACTCTCTAATTCCTTTTTCACATTGTCCCACTTTAATCTGAATTTACAACAGAAACAGAGATAAGCTTAAAACTGTCATTAATAACCTACCTTCATGTTGTTCCAAACCCGCAGGACCTTTGTTCATCTTCAAAACACAAATTATGATACTTTTGATGAAATCCAAGAGCTTTTTGACCCTACATAGACAGTAATGCAACTACCATACTCAAGGCCCAGAAAGGTAGTAAGGACATCATTAAAATAGTCAATGTGACATTGGTGGTTCGACCATAAACCAAAGACTGACATGGAAGACAAGAACATTGTTGAATAAAGTCATTATTTTTGTTTCCTTTAAGCACAAAAAGCATTCTCATAGCTTCATAAAATTACATTTTAATAATGTCCTTACTACCTTTCTGGATCTTGAACGTGGTAGTTGTGTTGCTGTCCATGCAGGGACTGAAAGTTCTCGATTTTATCAAACATATCTTAATTTGTGTTACGAAGATTAACAAACGACATGAAGGTGAACAATTAATGACTGAATTTCATTTTTGGGTGAACTATCCCTTTAAATTGTATGTTATGTGGGCTGCCAGTCTCAATAATGTTCACTTATTACTATGGATATGTTTTTTTTATAATTTAAACTGTCATACTCCAATTTCCTGCTGATCTTGGTAAACTCCACGAGACCTGCCTCCATAGGCAGGGTCAGTTCTCCAGCTGCAATCATCAGACGACAATCTTCATAAGTGTGGTCTGTGACCGGCAAGGCCAGAGACCTAGTTACAGATTGAGAAATTGTGATACAAATATTAACACTGAAATATTGTATTGTGCATACATTGTAAATATCCATTAAATATAATGGTAACACTTTACTTAAAGCCTTTATATGTAATGCATTATTAATGTAGAAGTAATGCATTCATTATGTATTGTAATGCACCTAATAATGCATCGTATGATTTTATGAATAACTGTAACCACAGTTAAAATACATTACAATACTTTTTTATTCATTGTTAGATCTTTTGTATAATGCATTAAAACAGGTGACAAGGAAACCTTCAAATATTATAACACATTTTAAATTTGGTTCCAATTATTTATAAAAAGACATAATGCATCACAATGCACATTATGCATTGTGCCTATTTAATGCGTTATACATATGTGACCCAAGACCACAAAACCAGTCATAAGAGTACATTTTTCTAAATCTGAATAAAAAAGCTTTCCAATGGTTTGTGGCTTGCTAGGATGGGACAATAGTTGGCCGAGATACAACAATTTGAAAATCTGGAATCTAAGGGTGCAAAACAATCAAAATATTGAGATAATTGCTTTTAAAGTTCTTAGCAATAGATATTACTAATCAAAAATTAAGTTTTGATATATTTATGGTGGGATATTGACAAAGTATCTCCATGGAACATTATGTTTCCTTAATATCCTAATGATTTTTGGCATAAAAGAAAAAAACAAACATTTTGACCCATACAATGTATTTTTGGCTATTGCTGCAAATATACCTGTGCTACTTAAGACTGGTTTTGTGGTCCAGGGTCACATATAGGCTTTAAGTAAAGTGTTACTAATATAATATTATAAAGACATTAAAGAATAAACAGCAACAAGCCATGCTTACTCAGCCATCACAGCTCTCACTGACTGAGCAAACTTGATAGGACACTTTTTCTCCATCTCAGTAGGAATTTGAGGAGGCAGAAACTAAAACACAAACACAATACATATATAAACTTATATAGGTTTCAACTTTTTTGGAGATTAGCTATATAGCTTATGAGATTAGGTTTGTCATTATATTAAGCAAGATTGATCTCCTTAGCTTTTTCATCTTTTTGATATGTTTCTTCATCAAAGGTGCAAAAATCTGAGAATGTTATTATGAAATACACAATTTTTCTCACAGACCTCAACCTCCACTGTCGTATAGAGCTGACAGAGTGTGAGCAGCAGTAGTCTGGCCCTAAAACAGGAACTGGTGGTGAGGTTCCAAACCAACAGCATTTCAGGAAGCATTGCTCTCTTTATATGCATGACTGTGCAACTGCATTTCTCGTATGACATACTACAAAAGGGTCTCAAAACCAAGCTTATCTTACAAAGCGATCTACAACACTACACATACAGAGATGTCGCAATGTGAAAGGAGGAGGATGAGAATTTAGTCAGACAGCATGCTGTTTTCCCTTTTTATCGGAATATAAATTTTGCTCTAAATCTTAAAATGCCAGTAAACCAATGAAACATCTATTTTGGCTCATCAAAGAGTGTTTATTGCAACATTGTATTCAATCCAGTCATCTGACTTATGACTTTTTTGTTGTGACAGTGATTGGAAAAGGCCTAGTTGTGGAAGCATTTCATCAGTTGTGTACATACTTTAGGCTTTGTTTATGTTTATTATTACTTACGATTCTGGGCCCTGCCATGTCCATGTAACTGTGTCCTGTAAGTATTAAAAAGACAAGCATTTGTAAGAATTCTCATTTAAAAATGAGCTATTCACACAAGAGCAACAGATTATACAAGAGCTCAAGCTGACAGACATGCAGAGCCTTTAGTTTACTGTGCCACATGCTTTTCTATCCAAATTTTATGGTCGTCTACTATAGTACTTTCTTCTTGGTTATTTATGGATTTGTATTTTACATATGTTTACAACTGTGTTACTCAACTGTGTTTGCATTTGTCCCCTAGAAGGCACCATAACAATAGTACAGGACTGATGTTGAATTCATACTGACCAACTTATTTGGATATCTGATCAGAACAGGCTGTACTGGCACCCCTGGGATAAAGGCACCTATTGAGGTAAAAAGAGTAGCACATGAAAAACTGCTCAGTACAACAGTCATATATGTTTTCTTTATGAAGTCATATGCTAAAGAATGCAGTTAAATCCCTGCCTGAAACCCTATTGATCTCACCATGCCCTACAGTAAATATCAGGTCACAGCGATTTGACTAGTTCTCAAGTGGACAATCAATGATTATCAATGAAGCAAACACTGTTCTAATGATATGACCTAAATGTGTGTAGAAAAAAAATCTATAGATGTTATATAATACAACAATAAACATCACACTGACCTGCTAAATTAATGAAGCCTATTTCGAACAGAGTTTGTGAAATATATTTAAATAAATGTCACTGACTCAAAGGGATTTGAGTCTTAGCGGTGTGGATAATACCTATTCATACACGCAACATTCATCTCTCTCTCTTTTATGTGCCGCTAGTTTTGCTGGGCTCAGCAGACCTCATTTTAACTTTTTTAGCATGCCAAAACAAACTGCAAGCTTTGGAAACCCCTAATACTACGATAGTTTCTATTTCCCTTCTCTTGCATATATTTGCATTAGGAAAATTAGTTATCTGATAACAGACGACAAGATTTTCATATGGCGCGGTTCATACACAACTTTCATTATCTACTGAATTAGGGACTTTTGACTCAACACACTGTTTCTGTATCTTTACTGCATCTGTAACATGTCAACCAGATCATAACAGTTAATCAGCATTATTATAGTGTCCAAATTAGAATTCTCTTTCTATAAAAACAAACAAACTGACAAAAATAAACAATCTGCTCACCTTGTTTAAAGGTAATGAGACATGATCTGTTCGTACACGTTCCTTCAGGAAAAATCAGCACCTAAAAAAAAAAGAAAAAGAAACTAACACCAGTGATATTTTTAGTGGTACCAATCACTCCTTAATAACACAGTTGGTAAAACTAATTAAACATTAAGAATGTTGGCACAGAACATTGTTTAGGAACCGGACATCCTTTATTCTAGCTGAGGAAGTATAGGTCTAAGTAATTTCCTGCTTTCAATAGCTGGAATACACTTAGTTTGTTACTTTGGTTTCATATTCTGAAATTCTCAAGGTATATTTATTTAACCTTTTTTTAAAACATGGTTTTATTTTTGACTACCGTATTTTAAAGACACATATAAAAATAAAATAAAATAAAATATTGGAAAATATAAATATAGTTATATAAAATATAGTTAGGCAGCATAACCTTTCATGCATAATGTAATCAAGCTAATTTGTGTTGTATATTGTGGAGGCATTTTTATTTAAACTTGGTTTTATTTTTGACCATTTTAAAGTTATATATCAAAAAAGAAAAGTTAAATAAAATAAAATAAGCAAATTTATTGTGTATATTGTGGAGGCATATTTATTTAACCTTTTTTAACATGGTTTAATTTTTGACAATTTTGAAGTCACATATGATAAAATAAATTAAAATAAAATATTGGTGTGAGGCAGCATAACCTTAAATGCATAATGTAATCAAGCAAATTTGTGGTTTATAGTGTGGAGGCATATTTATTTAAAAAAAAAATTTTAACATGGTTTTATTTTTGACCATTTTAAAGTCACATATGAAAAAAAAGTAAAGTAAAATAAAATAAAATATTGGCGTGAGGCAGCATAACCTTTCATGCATAATGTAATCAAGCTAATTGGTTGTGTATATTGTTTGATTACATTATAATAAATGCAATGTAATATAAATAAAATAAAATAAAATAAAATAAAATAAAATAAAACAAGCAAATTTATTGTGTATATTGTGGAGGCATATTTATTTAACATTTTTTTTACATGGTTTTATTTTTGACTATTTTAAAGTCACACATAAATGAAATAAAATAAAATATTGGAGTGAGCCAGCATAACCTTTCATGCATAATGTAATTAAGCAAATTTGTGGTGTATATTTTGGAGGCATATTTATTTTTGACCATTTTAAAGTCACACATGAAAAAATAAAATAAAATAATAAAAAATATAATAGATATTTTAAAACATAGATAGGAGATAC
This sequence comes from Garra rufa, assembly GCF_049309525.1. Classification (NCBI taxonomy): domain Eukaryota; kingdom Metazoa; phylum Chordata; class Actinopteri; order Cypriniformes; family Cyprinidae; genus Garra; species Garra rufa. Next base: position 38,542,183 of record NC_133363.1, on the reverse strand, counting down.
TCGCCTGTGGCCAGTGTCCGCCTGACTTTGCTCTCCGCTCAATCTCAAGAATAGTGTTTCTACGAGAATCTGGATCTTTGCGCGACACAAGCACAGGCTGTACACAGCGCAAAAACCCTGTGGAACACAATATTGTTTTACCCATGTGAGAATAAGTCAATGCGAAGTAATGATAAAATTTGTTGAACCCAAACTGATAAACGAAGCATACAGTCAAACTAAAATTATTCACACACGAGATATAATATTTGATATTTGATACTATAGTTAATTTATGTAAGTGAGGATAGCAAAATAAAGTTAACTGTGACATATTATATGTTACATTCCTTTCCATCAAAGTTATCTGACATTATCAAGATGAATTTGTTCTGACACAGTTTGTAAACTATAGCATATAAACTAATAATGTGAGAAATTTTGAAGGTGTCTGAATACATTTTGTTTTGACTGTAGATGTTCAAAAGCTATTGGAACACATTATGAAATCATTTGGCATTAGATTTTGTTTTTGTGTAAACCGATATTGATGCAAATATCCATACTGCCAAAGATCGGTGCTTCCAGGGACTCAGAGCGGGATACAGTAGAGGGTAGACCAGCTTCAATACAGACAATGGCATCAAAGAAGGAAGAGTGAGGGGCCACAGCTAGAATGGGGGCCTCTAGACTGCTGGCCTGCTTCCCCTTTACCACCACCCTGAAGCCCATGCCGAAGAAATACAGCCGGCCTAGAAAGGTCATCACTCTTTTGTGCAAGAACCTGCCCACAAACACACATATACAGGCACACAAAAAAAGGGGAATCATACTGGGTAATGAGATCAATTCGTCCAACATACTGACACACAAAAGGCTTGCTTAAACGGCTTTGACACTGAGTTCTCATAAGGTATCAGATCAGCACATTGTTGCATCAGTTAAGGGAAAAACCACATCCCTCCAAAAGCCGTGTTACCTCCTACGCAAAGACTTAATTAATCTGATCACTGATCAGTGTGGTCAGTCCAAGCAAAAACGAGATATAGCAAAATGAGCTGTTTTGCAAGAAACCATGTGGCCTGTTCAACAGAAGAATGAATTAAACAGAACGTAAGGGGCTCTGTAATGCGGCAAATATGTGTAATGGCTGATATGCAAACCACCAACTCTCACATCTATTATTAATACAGAGAAAACAAACACACATAAAAATACAACAATTACCACCCACAATTCCTGACAAATGACTATCCGCTTATGTTTAACAAAAATATTTTAGCTTGTAGCAAAAGAAACAAATTAGGAACTAAGATAAAACATGTAAAAGGCAGCGCTATTTTTAAATTAATTAATTATTAAAAAGGTGTATTTTAGTCTTGTGGTGAAATGTAGGAGGTGGTGCGTAGGCTATCTGTGTGTGACATGAGTCAATAGAGTTTAGTATTTACCTTCTCCAGCCAGTCATGGGCTCCACTGCTCCTTTCAGAGACTGTCTGAATGTTATCATGACCGAAACCGGCCACATGACCATGAGAACGAGAAGCAAGAAAATGCCACGGAGCGGCACAAGGATGAGTCCTTGAAGACAACACTAAACACAGACATAAGAAAAAAAATGACATACTCACACAATAAATATCAAATATAGTTTTCACTGGTAGAAGGCGCATATTCAAAACAAACAAGAAACAAAGGCGTAGTTTGATGACGCCGTGATTGAGTGTTGAATCATGAGAGTTGTTGTCTTTATCCTCACAGCCAATGCAATCCGACAGGACACGGGCATCATGTCTATGGATGAGCTCACAATATATGGCTCAAATCAGCGAAGCTTTTATTATGCCACAATCGGTCTTTCTCCGGTCTTGCATATGTAGGAAAAAGCAGCTAGATACGTTTGAGTGTGTTGAAGCGTTGTTATATGTTGCTACTCTGTGTGTTATTCACCTGTCTAAAAAATGCATCGAATATTAAAATGTCTTTGGAGTTTGTTTTCTACAAAAAAAAAAAAAAAAAAAAAAAAAAAGAAATGGTCTGTTACACTAGTTAAAATTGCTTATTTCTCTGGATTTAAACATTCTTTAAAACATTTGGGATAATGTAAGTACACAAGACAACAAAATATATAACACTGCTCTAGTGGTTTATGGATGTTTTAATAATAACATAATCTTACATATTGTGCCCATAAGAGACAGACATGTAACTGGTTTTAGGGGGTGAAAAATACTGTAAAACAAATTATAACCTCCAAGTGTAACTGTTACGGGTGTGTGCAGGACGAGACGAGACGAGACGATAGACGGTATTCAAACAAACAACTATATTTAATATCAATCTTCAAGAGGAACAAGGCAGGAACAGAGATCTTCACACACTTTAGACAACATTAAGGACCGACAATAAACTCAAGAAAAAGACAGACTTATAAATGGTGACTAATCATTGAACACAGGTGACGGTGATGACACAAACAAGGACTAAACCAAATGCTCACAAAATGACAGGGGGAGACAAAAACAGATGTGAAATGTGACATTACGCCCCCCTCCGAAAAGGGACGTCCTCGCGCCGTAGAAAAACAAAAAAGAAGAGAGGAGCAGAAAACCAGAAACCTTGAGTCCATGAGGGAGGGGGCTTCGGCGGAGGCCGCAACCGAAGGAGGGGGACCAAAAAAAAAGTCCAAGTGACAGAAACGACAGTCCAAGGGGGCGACGATGGTGGGAGGAGCCAGGGAGAAAACAGGAGGGACCTGAAGCAGGAGAGCAGGACCCAGATCGCAGCCAGGATGACGGCCCACGGTGGAGCCAATGGAGGGAGGAGCCGTGGAGGAAGGACCGCCGACTCCAGGGGGCCGACCGACAGAGGCGGAGCAGTTGGCAGAGGAACCCGAGGCGGAGATGGAGAGCCGAGGGACCAGGGCGACACCGCGGATCTGGAGGGCCAAGGCGGAACCGGAGGCTCTGGCGGCCGAGGCGGAGATCCGGAGGTCCGCAGCGGAGCCGGAGCGACAGAGGAAAAAAGGCGACGCTGACAGGAAGGAGGAGCCTGACAGAGCGACGAGGCGAAGCCAGAGGAGTGGAGTCCCGAGGCGGCGGATGGTCGACGACTGACCAAGGCGGAGCCGGAAGGACGATGGAGCCCGGTGGAGCTGGTGGGCCGACGGGCGATGGTGGACCTGAGGGCGCAGAGAGCCGTGGTGGAGCCGCAGGGTCGGAGGGCCGAGGTGGAGATCTGGGCTCGGAGGCTGGAGGCGGAGCTGAGGGAACCTCCAGCCATGCCCCCGATGTGAGCTGGCATCCCTGCGGCGAGCCCACTGCATAGATGGTGGGCTGAGGGTGAGCAAGGGGACTGGCTGATGACTTCAGGGACTCTGGACGGCTGGACGGAACCAGCGGGGACTCAGGACGGCTGGGCGGAACCAGCGGGGAACAGGCAGATCCAGACAGAAGAGGGCGGGTGGGGGGGAAGTTCATGCAAGCCAGTGGTTCAGAGAAAAAGTCTATTAAATCAGGCGTGTTATACTCCACAACTTCGGAGAAGAAGTCAATTAAGTCCCCAGAGATGTCTTCCAGCTCACCCCCAGTGGTGTTGCAGTGGGCAGGACTCTCCATTTCCCTCACCTGCTCCACGTCGCAATCCACCGTCGCAGATGTAGAATCCGGCTCACGCACCTGATCAGTCGGAGAGGGCTCTGGCTCTGTCGCTCGCGGCTCTAGTCCCTCATCCGCGGTGTGCTCGGGTTCGTGCTCTGCGTGTCGGGGTGATGGTTTGCTGCTCTCTGGGTCAAGAGTGGGGCTGACGTCCTCCTCGATGAAGCCGACAGTCCAGGAAGATCTACAGGACGCCAGCACCCACTCGATGTATTCGGCGATGCTCTCTCGAGGACCCTCCCCGGACAGCTGCGCTTTGGTGGTGATGTTAAGTCCCTTGCGAAAGAACGTGCACAGGCAGCTGTCCGGGTAGTGCGTGAGTGGTATGAGTTGCACAAAGTCTCTGGTGTGGTCCTCGAGAGAATGGCTCCCCTGCTCCAGGAGGATGATGAAAACGTTGGGGTCATCCATGAGGGAAAAAAATAAATAAATAAATAAAACACTGTTACAAAAAACGGAAAAGAAACGCAGGGGAAGACGCCGTGAACGGTTTCGGTCGGTCCTTCTGTTACGGGTGTGTGCTAGGCATGGGATGATAACCGGTTTCAAGGTTTACCGCGGTTTGAAAAAGTCACGGTTTCAAAACCGGAAACAAAAAAAGTTATACCGTTCCTACGATATGCGCATTTTCTGTGTCAAAGTGAAAGCGCAGGACTCCCTACTAGGTTTTGTGTGTGAGTCCCTGCAGAGAAAACAATGCAGCCCCTCCCCCACCGGTTAGTGCTCAGGCGCGTGTCTGTGTTTGTGCACGTGATCCACAGTCAGTGAGATTCAGCAGTAATATAAGTTCAGGACGGCCAAAGGAGGTGAACCCCCACAACACAGAGTGGGGAATAGCAGACTATATGTACTAATTTTACGGTTCTGTGAACTTTAGCACAACAATTAAGTTAAAGTGAAATCACGTCTTTGCTTTTAAGCTTTCTGTCACGTTAAAGGTGCAGTGTGTAGGTTTTGTGGCATCTAGCGGCGAGATTGTGAATTGCAGCAGAGTACCGCTCACCCCTCCCTTTACAGAACTACGGAAGCCGATACAGGATTTAAATCTCACCTTTTTTTTTGACATCAACGAATAGTGAGATTTCTTTTAAAATGTAATTTAAGGAATTATATTAACTTTATCATTCAATAAAACTATGTTATTGTGAATATTACTTGTTCATCATTGTGTCAGTGTTTTTTTCGCAAGCTGATTCTATGTTAATTATTGCACCACTGTCTAGAGATCATCTTAAATATTACACGGGGCACCTTTAACACAAGTGACTGCAATTTAATTTAATTAAGAAGATTCAATTATTTATCTTAATTATTTTGCCTTCTGTTCCATGTTACAAAATGTTCTATATGTTTCCTAAAATAAAATATACTGTAATCCGTTTGGGGAAAAAAAGGTTGTTTTTTTTACCCAGACATTTAAATGTAACATTGTAGAGCAGTGATTACAATACCGTAATACCGTGAAACCGTGATATTTTTATCCAAGGTTATCATACCGTCAGAATCTTATACCGGCCCATGCCTAGTGTGTGCAGGACGAGACGAGACGATAGACGGTATTCAAACAAACAACTATATTTAATATCAATCTTCAAGAGGAACAAGGCAGGAACAGAGATCTTCACACACTTTAGGCAACATTAAGGACCGACAATAAACTCAAGAAAAAGACAGACTTATAAATGGTGACTAATCATTGAACACAGGTGACGGTGATGACACAAACGAGGACTAAACCAAATGCTCACAAAATGACAGGGGGAGACAAAAACAGACGTGAAATGTGACAGTAACATAGGAATAATTACAAACAATGCCACAGCATATTTCATGAATGCAGAGAGCTGTTTGATACATGTAATAAAGTATTTCATACATGTAATAAAGTATAAAGTTATCTAACATACAAATAACCCAGCACAACTCCCATCCTTGGCTGCAGGATGACTTAAAGGTATTAGGTGGAAATGTAATGTAGTCAAGACCTGTCTGTAACTACTTTAGAGTTTTTCCCTGAAAATAATTGTAATCTAAAACATTCATCAGCCAATCAGATTTGAGCATTCAACAGCCCTATTAAAAATGAAATAAAATAAAATAATCAATAATATATATATATACTTTATGCTTTTACTGAAGAACATACACCTTTTCAAATGTCTGGAATCACAAAATGAAATAGTTTGAAAAAGCATATTTTATATAACTTTAGCAGAAATACAGAAAATAACACAAAACCAGTCATAAGGTTCCATTTTTATAAGCTTTTCATTGATGTATAGTTTTGTTAAAAATATGAAATCTGAGGGTGCAAAATAAATCTACATTTTGAGATAATTAGGCCTTTAAAGTTGTCCAAATGAAGTTCTTAGCAATGCATGCTACTAATCAAAAAAATAAGTTTTGATATATTAATCATAGGACATTTACAAAATATCTTCATGGAACATGATCTTCATATATCTTTTATCTTTTATATCCTAATGATTTTTGGCATAAAAGAAAAATCGATCATTTTGACCCATACAATGTATTTTTGGCTATTGCTACAAATATACCCTTACGACTTATGACTGGTATTGTGGCCCAGGGTCACATATAAGCAGGGTTGAATTGCCTCAAATATTGTGTTGGACAATGGGGGTCTTTGGGTCAAAAAGGTTGGGAAACACTGACTTGGCATGTACACTAGTTAGTTTATGAACACATAAGGTTAAGCAGGATAGGCTATAGTTCAGTTAGGACATTTGAGTAATTTTTATAAACATGCCTTAGAAAAAACACTACTGGTGTGCATTTTGAGGCAAAACAAAGGCACCAACATATTTTAAGATCAATCAGTGCAAGTTTCTTTAAATTGAAACAGCTCAGACTTACATTTTAGACTGGGACTAGGTTTAAGCCTTGTCTGTGAAACTGGTGGATAGTGTCATAGATCTTGATTGTGTTCAACAATTAAAAGCATACAATAATTTCCACAATGTATTGGACTGATATTATATACTGTACCAAAAACATCTTATTATGCAACTTTATAACAAATATTTCTAACAAAAATAACATAACGTTCTCTCTACCACGTTAATTGTAAACTGGGTTACTGTGGGATTTTCTCTTATTACAAAAACGGTAACACTTTTTAAAATTGTAACATCAAATAAGTAACATAATTTAAACACTTTCTGCAGCATAATGGGAATTGTAATTCTAATTTATTTACTAATATGACATCTTTTAAATTTGCTGACAGCATTTGCTAGTCCTGTTCCCTATTCAGTTAAGTTACTGTAAGATTGTTAAAAACTAACGGAGGAAGTAAGAGAGATCATGCAATAGATTAGGGAAACGAATCATTTGCCAAATCAGATTAAATGTGGATAAATGCATAAAATGAAGAACTGACTTAAGTGAAGAATAATATTGACAGAATGCATGTTAGAAATTGACAGCAGGACTCACTTTGATTTTATCGGCTTTGGTTAAGGTAAGGTCGTGCACAAATGGGTTGATGACGGCGGGCAGCAGCAGGGAATGCTGTCTGGGCAGCGCGAACACTCTCTGCGGAGGCATCCTCACTCATCACACTAGCGTCTTCATGTGTCCAAACCCCTGTCAAAGAAGCGCTTCCTCTTTACACACTACAAGCACCACCTCACACATGACTCCTCCAGCTCTAGCGGTCTGCGGATGTGTTTCACAATCAAGTGAGCTACCTAACTAGAATGCATTTTCTAATCATAGGCGTGTGCTGCAACTCTGGGCATTTTAGGAGGATGTCAGGAGGCAAAGTTTAGTTTGTGTGTGTGAACCGGCTGCCTCAAAATGCGCTTAGAATGTCCTAGAACGTGGTGTAAATAGGCAGTCCAGTTGGGTTTTGAGACAAAGCCTGTGTTTACACTCCACCGCTTACGGACATAATCCTATTAGCCCTTATAGTAGCCATTCGGAGCTGTTATTCGCTACAGGTCGACAGCTTAGGCTACGAGTGGGTCGCTAGCCATAATGAAATCTTACTAATACATTATTGTTTAACAAAGGAAGTATACGGAACTGAGAAACATTTTCTGACCATACTTCATAATCAGTGTTGGGTGTAACGCGTTACAAAGTACTTTACTTTTTACTTTTTTCAGTAACTAGCAGTGTAAGGCATTACTCGTCCGAAAATTGTAATATTATTACAGTTTTCCCGAGCTAGTTACTTGCGTTACATTTGGTAGCAACTTCATCACACACAAGGCACACGACAACACAGAAGGGAAGGGGAGGGGGGCGTGAATGGGAACAGTGATTGGTCTGGGTTTGGCACGAGGTATCATTAAATTACCATCACCGATTGGTCGACACCCGGCAGCCAGCAGCAGAGCGGCACTTGCAAATAGAGACCTGCAAACCCGCGGGACCCAACGCAACAGAGTGCGGCGCGGGACAAAACTTGATGGACAAGTGCGTGTGCTGGTGCGGGCGGGTAGAGACTCGTGTGTGTGTGTGTGTGTGCGGGATGCGGGAAAATAAAATGATTCGCGGGACTCCCGCAATATAGAAATATCTAAACATAAAATATCTAAAAAAAAAAATTTTAGTAAAAAATTTTATTCGTCTATTGCACAAAAGCAGCAAGAACAACATATATTATTAGTAAGAGCAAGAATAGGCAGTTTCGATTTAAAACTTGTTTGCAGCATGAGCAATGTAGCCATCTGCTGATTTTTGGAACGCATCGCCAATCAATGGTGTTTAAGATCACTCACTGCTCAAAAGTTTTGAACAGTGCTGAATATTGCGTGCTTACGAATCACAACACACGTAGACCTTTATGAAAGATTAATTGTGCATAATATCCATTGTGTTATAAGAGCTTTATGAGATCGCGTATGCACTGGATGCACGCAGTAGGTCATGCTTTTTTGTTTAGAATAACAGTTTTTTGTGTAAGAAAAAAAAAATGTAACTAGTAATATAACTAGTAATATAACTAGTTACTTTCTCCAGGGAGTAATAAAGTAAAGTAAGGCATTACTATTTTTGAGAGTAATATGTAATATATTACTTTTTTGAGTAACTAACCCCAACACTGTTCATAATACATACCGAGTGCTCCGCTGACAAGACTGAAGCAGTGATGCTCGACTCGAGAATCAATCACTCGTTTGAATCGATTCTTTCCAAAGCACTGAACTAACGGGTTACGGTCTGAACAGTTCGGACACGCACCGAATCATTTAAAGCGGTTCTTCACTCAGCACAACAGTAACGGGATATTTAACAACATAAAGGAAGTAAAACTACATATTTATGATTAATTGAAACCAAACTACATCCTAGGTGTTTTCAGCGACGAATTTCGTTCAACCGCGCATTTCTGTACTGCAGTAAAGAAAATTTTCAGTCAGTGGTCAGTGTTCACCCTGATGGTTCAACTTACTTAACCTAACCTGGGCAAATTGAGCCACAGGAACACTTCTTTTATAACAAGCCATCATTTTAGATCCCTTTGTCATATATACATTCTGATCATTTAAAATGATAGGAAACATCCCGAAATAACTTTATATACTTTAATTGTACTTCTGCCTCAGTTTCCCTTATTTTTAAGACCATTCTCTTACCCCATTCTCCTCTACCATAAAATCAGGTTTCAGCTATCAAAAAATGCAATATATTTTTCTCCTCCCATAGATAAATATGAGGGGTAATAAATAGCATACTGAGATACATAAACATATTGAGAGCTCGGCTTTTATACAAGAACCACTAGATGTCGCTGTTTGTCTAAATGTGACAGGACTTATTTTAAAGAAGTTCAATAATGGGAACCATACCTACCGTTTTCTTGATGTGAATGTCAAAGAATCATCACTCGGATTTAGTACAATGCTGATGTTAAATGTTAAAATTGAAAAGTTGAATGCCAAAATTCCATGTAAAGGATAGTTAATATTTATTTTGAGACATAGTGACAAAGTGCACCAAGCAAAACAGAAAATAATAAAAATAAAACATTACAAATATAAACAGATTGTATGTCAATTAAAAAACTACAAAAAAAAAAAAAGATTACAACTGATTATTAATCAGTAATCTCATGATACTTGCTTGACATGAGTCCATCATGCAACAAACCCTATACAACAGTCTTCAGGCAACCCGTGCCGTGAATCTCTCTGTACCATGAGATGAAAAAAAAAAAAACAAGACTAACAAAAATGATGTGCTTTGACAGTTGTTTGGTCTCTTTGTTTTTACACAATTATCATGTATAAAATGTGTCTTCTTAATAAACGCAGGATTTTTTTTATTGGATAGTATTTACTACAAAATAAAACATGAATGAAGTCCTTAATATTTGCATATCAGTACTAGGAAAATTTGTGCTTTTACATACTGCCTGGATGAATTTTATTCTGTGCAAATAAAAAAAAGAGATACATCTCACTGACACCACTGCCACATTTACATGTAACTGTGAAATGTCATAAGTCCTTTTAAATCTGATGTTATACATATAGGCTATATTAAGGGGTAGGAGCTAAACCCTCTCATAATTAAAAATGAACAAAAAGTATCACAAGTATGACAAAACATCAAAAATTACAGTCTTTTCTGCCTATGTTTGGCATGCAGAGATGGTCCAGGCAGTGAAGGCTACCAGGCCTCTCTGGTTAGCTAAGGATTGGTTATAATCTAATAGGCTCTGACTAACCAGGAGGGGCAGAATGGTAAATTTGAGTGCTGTCATTTGGCAAGGTAACACTGGCCTTGTTTATCTAGTGATGAAGGTCATCACAGAGTGCCAGGGCTGAATGTTCTGCTGATGTTCAGCAACGTAGCCAGTCCTTTTTGATCTCTCCAACTTTGACAATTTTCAGAGTGCTGTCATCCATTTTGAGATAGTGGGAGTCTTTGAAGAAGTAGCTGTGACCTGAAAATATTTAGTAAGAGAAAAACAAAACAAAGTTAAAAAAGAACTGAGGTAAATAATGGTCTATATAATACAATTTAGTTATTCAATTAAATTTACATTTTTTAAAAATTAAAATTCTGAAGAGTGGGCTCTAATTCACAACCTAGAGAAGCTGATTTTACTTGCAAACAGCCTAATTACAAACAGAGAAACCTTTCAGACACCACACAGGCCTGCTCTATGAAGTGTGTACATGTGTGTACCTGTATGAGTGTTTATGTGTGTTAGTGACAGCAGAGGAAAGAGTTAGGTGGCTCTAAAAGCATGTATATTAAGTAAATTCCAGTAAATCTAAACAAAACCAGAGCACCTTGCGTAAAACTGTTATAAATCCTTAACCTCTCTCTCTTTTAAGCTTTTCTCTCGTTTGGAGATTTTATGTGCACTTTAGACAGAGGCTGTTACTGGAAAAAATGCCTCATGTTGAGCAGGGGGAAACATATAGTTGGGTTTTTTTTGTTGTTGAAGGCCTAAAGCCAGCTGTAATTGGGTTGGAGTTAACTGCCAAGAATGCTCTACCAGGCTCCACTTTGGTCCAGCTCACACACACACACACACACACACACACACACACACACACACACACACACACACACACACACACACACACACACACACACACACACACACACACACACACACACACACACACACACACACACACACACACACCCCATGTTGGGTTTACATGTTTTATGGGGACATTCCATAGGTATAATGGTTTTTATACTGTACAAACCGTACTTTCTATCACCCTACACCTAAACCTAGCCCTCACAGGAGATTTTGCACACTTTTACTTCCTCAAAAAAACTCATTGTGCATGATTTATAAGCCTGTTTCCTCATGGGGACCTAAGAAATGTCCCCACAAGGTCAAAATCTACTGGTATTCCTATCCTTGTGGGGACATTTGGTCCCCACAACGTGATGAATACCAGGTACACACACACACACACACACACACACACACACACACACACACACACACACACACACACACACACACACACACACACACACACACACACACACACACACACACACACACAGAGGACCAAATGTAAGCAGTTACTGAAAGAAATCAGTAATATATGTGAGATCTAACAGAATGTAGGTGAAAGAGGGAAAGTATGAGATGAAAGGTTATTTTAGGATAGAGGTCAGCAGAGGAATACCATAGACAAAGCTGGATTTGAAGCCAGGCACTTACCGTCACTATTAAGACTGAGAGCAGCATCTAGGTCATCAGGGATAGCAGTCCAAGAATCTGCAATTAGTTTAGGGAAGCCTGGATCCATCTTCTTCTTGGCTTCATTGTATCTGAGAAGTCATGGAAAAAGTGAACATTATAATCAACATATTTCACTTTTCCTAACTTTGAAATTCCTTGTCATTCCTTCAGTAGGTGTGTAGTTTTAAAAGCATTTGTAAATTCCAGTAAATCTCAATGATATAACAGTCTTGAGTTCATTTATATACGTGACCCTGGACCACAAAACCAGTCTTAAGTCTCTGAGGTATATTTGTAGCAATAGCCAAAAATACATTGTATGGGTCAAAATTATTGATTTTTCTTTTATGTCAAAAATCATTAGGAAATTAAGTAAAGATCATGTTACATTAAGATTTTTTGTAAAATTCCTACTGTAAACCTATCAAAATGTAATTTTTGATTAGTAATATGCATTGTTAAGAACTTGATTTGGACAACTTTAAAGGTGATTTTCTCAGTATTTTGATTTTTTTGCACCCTCAGATTCCAGATTTTCAAATAGATGTATCTCAGCCAAATATTGTCCTATCCTAACAAACTATACATCAATAGAAAGCTCATTTATTGAGCTTTCATATGATGTATATATCTCAGTTTTGTAAAATTTAACCTTATGACTGGTTTTGTGGTCCAGGGTCACATATAGCCTTGTCCTTATAATATCTGGTATCACTTGAGTGGAAAAAATACTTTAGTGGAAAAAGGCTTCTCAAGGAACATTCATTTTATTGTAAGTCTGCTATAATTTATTAAAATAATTTCTACATCTGTGGAACTTTGAAATATAACAAAAAAATGGATTTCATAATTCACAACTGCATACTTCCACATTAGTCTTTTAAAGCAACAAGGTATTTTGCCCGTTAATCACAGTGAACACATACTTTATTAAGCCCACAGATGCTGAGAGATATTTAAAAGTAGATTACCTCCAGAACTTGTTTCCAGCAAATAAGTAAGTCTTCTTGCTCTTGTGGAAGGAGTAGGCAGCATCAATTCCATGCAAATCTGAAGGAAGACCCATGCTGGAGATCTTCTTGGGATAGTCTCTCTCCAGAGTACTGGCCGAATATATCCACATCTCATCACCTAGAGAAGCAATTAAAATATTTTAAATACAAATTGTGTTTGGAAGACGCACACAAACTAATTGGGTTTTCAGACACAGAATATTTATAACATACAATATACAGCATACAGCATTTTTCAGAAATTTACAAAACCTTGCTTTCTGACATACACTTTGGTTCAAAAGTATTAAAAATACAGTACAACTCTAATATTGTGAAATGTTATTACAATTTAACCACTTAACTGTTTTTGAAAATGAGAAAGTGCACTAACTTAAATTATTATAATTCATGAACGCTTTTGAATATAGACCTAAGGTCTCTTTTAAAGATGACACTTTAATAAAATAAAGGTATTAAAAGTTATAGAAGTTAAAAATTACTGTAAAGAAAATGTATTGTACTATTTTTCTTTTTATTTTATGTAAGATAAATATTTAAAAATACAAAATTGCTATAAAATTAAAGCCATATGTCTACATAAGTTGTGTTCCAAATTTGACGTTGATTTAAAAAAAAAAAAAGAGGTTCATATACAATTTTGTTTAGGCGTTATACCAAAAAAAGTACGGAGCCCCTTACGTCACCTGTAGAAGAAAAATAATTAATCCGTGGGGACGGTTTTGCAATTCGTTCCCTCAGTTTATAAACCGTACCCACGAATTCTTAAACTGTTCCCTCGGTTTAATAAATCGTGCCCACGAATTTCCAATCCGTGCGCTCAGATTTTGTAAACCGTACCCTCGGATTTTGAATCCGTGCCCACAAATTCATAATCCGTGCGCACGCTTTAGCAATCCGTTCCCACGGGTTAAAATTGTACTCACGGATTTGTGGCCCCGATCAGTAGAAACAGTAGTATAAGCTGTTTACGTCATAATACTTAAAATAGTAATTATTATTTTAATTTATAGGCTAAATAAATGAGTGCACAAATGTGTTTGTTTATTCTTAACATGTAGACTCATTTTGGCGATTTTATGATAATCTTTTCACCCAGAGTTAGATGCATGCTTCACTGTTAATGTAATTATTAAATATGTAATATATTACATTGCATTTAGTTTGAGAGCAAAGTAATGACACATAACCTGTACATTATTTGTTTCGTTAATTTACCATGATTCGCACTTACAAAACTTCATCTTTTTAGTGTTTATTTTACATTAATAACCAATAGATAATAGGATAACAATAACCAATAGGATAAAACACAGGTGTGGTGTTTTAGCAGCTAATCTGTTAGTGATTAATATAAAATAAACGCTAAAAACTCTGTTTTGTCAGTGTTCCATGGTCTCATATAGCCTACTATGAGAAAATAAAGTTTAATAAATGCAATACAATGCATCCAGCACCTATAAACAGGTGGCCTGGTTGAATTTGGGGGCGGGGCCACAAATCCATGAGTACAGTTTACAAACCCGTGGGAACGGATTGCTAAAGCGTGCGCACGGATTATGAATTTGTGGGCACGGATTCAAAATCCGAGGGTACGGTTTACAAAATCTGAGCGCACGGATTGGAAATTCGTGGGTACGGTTTGTTAATCCGTGGGCACGATTTATTAAAC
>NC_133363.1:38501508-38527166 GCF_049309525.1 Garra rufa | reverse complement strand
AGATATTTTAATTAACACCAATGTCATAATAGCCTTGACTACTCTATTCACAAGTGAACTAAACCATTTCAAGAAAGCGCTCTTCAGTATTTTTCAGGATACTCTCAAATGGGTCACACACCTCAGGGATGATGCTGGTTTCCCTTTCACACTCTTTTTCAGTCTCTATTTTTTTGTTTTGCCTTTTACTTTATATTGATTTTGTATTGTCCAATTTTGGTTTTCTCGCTCCCTCTTCTCGCATCTCTATCTCTCTCGCTTCTCCTCTCAAGTTTACAAAAGCCGGGCCTCAGTTAGAGCATCTGTGAGAATAAAGTGCCCCATCAGGGAATCACACTCACTCATGAACCACATCAAAAAATGATGACACAAACCTGTACTGATCAAAAGAGGTTTGAAGTAGTCTGGCCTTTGTGTGTGCATGGATGCCAGCTGAGATTTTGGTGCATTGCCTCAGACAGAAATAAAATGTGCTTAACAATGATTTAAATGCATTTTTATTTACTATTGCTTATGGTTTGGCATGCAAACAGGCCCGCGTTTTAGCAGACGAGTCAGTGAAACAATATTAACCACTGAAAGCACTCACTTTTTATTGCATTGTAGAGCAGAGCTGACAACGTTACACTTCCACTGCAGCGTCTCATGAAACACACATCCAGTCAATAACCTTAAATCTGTGGAGAATTTAAGCTGAAGATTAAAGGAAGTCAATAAACTGCATTGCAGATGGGATATTTAGATTAAACTGTACTTAATGCAATTTCTACACAATACGGTGTTGCGGAGCCCCTTATGAATTGCCCATTTTTCCAGTTCTATATGGTAGGCTAAATGGCTTTTGTCATATCTCGCTAAACCTAACCTGGTAAAGGTTATTAATGGGAGCAATAAAGGGCAAATTATGCTCTGAAAGCAATGAAAAAAATAAATATCTAGAGTCATAATGTGCATTTGTTTGTTTACCTTTAGTGGTTATTGCTTGCACTGTGTGCTACTGGTAACTGTCTGAGATGTGACAATGTAGTTTTACTTTTTGAAAGGCAAAAGCTAATTTTCATTATCTTCGCCTACTTTTTTTCATGGCGGAGGTACATCTGAGGACACCAGAAGCGACTAGCCAAATATCAGAATTATTTATCTCCTTCGTTATATCCTGTAATTCCTACGTTGGTTTTTATGAAGTCTAAGTCTTCTGTAAACTAGCACTTCAAACTTCCAGACAGTACAGTATATACCCTAGCCTTTAATCATATCCTCCCTCTCTCTTTTAGTGAATGAAACTTATCAACAGCCATTCTCCGGGGCAGACACAGACACAGCAGTGTGTGTTATTGATTCCCCTCCTTCTCCATAATGAACTACTCAGCACAGCTTTATCACAGGGCCGTGCCGCCATTGGCTGGTGGTAATATGAAATTAGGCAGCATGCAACCAGCCTGTCAGTATCGATTTCCCCACCCAGATTACTTGTTACAAAAGAATAGAGCTGTCTGTGGCATAATTGAACAAGTTAACTCCTTGTCTCATAAAATGTAAGCCAGCATTGATTCATAGGGACCTGGTTTTCACGCAGGATAAAAAGAAAACGGCTCTGTGTTTTATCTTGATGAGATGTTCATGGAATGTGTTTTCTTTTTCTCTGTCCTGTGTTCCTTCACGCTGGCTTTCAGTGTTTTTCTTGCTGACTTGCAAGAAAAGTAAATGGGATTTTATTTGATGCTGTATGTTTTCTTTCGGTTTTCTCCTGAGCGAACCCTCATCCTGAATTCTCTGCCGTATTTGTTTTTCGATAATGTTATTTACCAGTGTAACAATTAGTTTAACCAAGAAAGCCAATTTGTGCACGAGGACAGAAATGCACAGATACATGTTTAGACTCACATTCTCTTAAATACAGGAGTAATCTATAGAGTTTGCAAATCCAAATGTAACATGGAAAAAGGGAAATTTTCAGTCATCTCATATTGGCAGTACGGCAGCTCTAATTATAGCAATTTTGATAAAGAATGATCAGATTATCTGAGTGCACATTAGACACTATATATCTGTAAAAAAAAAATGACCATGAATTTAAGGGTAAAAGGCTGAAAAAATGCTACAGCTCTAAAAACCTGTTAAATGGTTAACGGTAAGTTCCCCTACTTTATACAGTGAAAAACTTTATTGGACATTGCATGTAATTTTACAGTAGTATACCATTTCGGAAGTGGAAAAAGAACATACAATTTACAGCGAATAACTGTAAATTGACATTCCCAGAATTCCCTGTGTGATGTTTTTTTGTTTCTTCTTTGTTTCTTCTTATTTTTTTGTTCTTATCACTTTTGTACATTATGGTTTTATGTTACATCTAATGTTGTTAAATGAATGTGCATCTTCTATATATGTTAGTATTTAGAAGCTGCTTGTGATAGGCTTTGGTTCATCATGTGACTTTCTCATCACTACCTGCTTTTGGTGGTTATCAGTGTATTCCAAAAGTACAAAACTGATGATCATTATATCAGTTAATTAAAATTACGTTGCTAGCTTATTTTTACGGTAAGATTCAGGCAACCACAGCTGCCTTTTTTTTTTTACCAGAATTTTAGGGATTTGTTTTTACAGTCTATCTATCATCAGTGGCATGCAGTGGTGTTCTGAAATGAGTTTTTTTTACATTACATTTTACATTTAACATACATTTTTACATTAACAATGTAATTAATATGCTATTTTGTTTATTAAAACCAAGTAAAATTTGATGAGTTCAGTGTTTTTAAGCATTTTACATTTATTCAGTAACAATTTAAACAAAATATTTTATTTAAGCAATTATATAATTTATTTATGAACTGATGTTCAGCTCTTCTTATTCATAATAAACTTATTTTCGGATTGTCAGTCATCAGGGCTCGGTAAACACTGGTCACAGACGCAGAGATGTATCTTTGATTTCAACAAGCTGCTGCTCACAAAAAGAAAAAAAAAACACAGTTCATGTTTTTAGGAAATTACATTCAGACTGATTTGTAAATGCGGATCATGTACAAACACAAGAGGTGGATTTATCATATGAACCAATCACAGTTGATCATAACTCATATCCAGTAATATTGCAATGGAGGCATAGGCTCCTCTTATGTGACTTTATACCATTCTTTCTCAATTAGGAAAGCCACTAGAAGGCAATCCTGCAACCTTTAGCCAAAAAATCATAATAGCTAAAGCTGCGGCACAGGGAAGGAGACCGGACGCAGTTTTATCTTCTCATTAATTGAATTGACAGCCTATCGGCTAATCTTCAATATGTTGTACACTAAACAATAGTTTTGGATTTAACAATTTTTAGTGTTTACAATGAAGTTTTTTTTTTGTTTTGTTTTATTAGAGAAGTCTTTTTTGGACAGATAGGATTTAGCTTATGGCACTTCCTAATCATTCCTATGGTATCTGTAAACATCTATAGAGTGTCGCAGAACTCTGATTGAAATTTAATGACATCAAGGCTTTAATGTGATTATATCAAGGCACACATGATCCAAGATGACCGTTACACTTTATCCAATAGTAATACAGACCCTCTCATTTCCCAATAGTAGGATAATCTCTGCAATTACCCCCCATCAAACTCACCACTCTTTAGGGGTTCTGTTAAAACTCAATGGGCTCAAGGGAGGCGAGAGAGACGTGGACTCTCGCTATAATTTTACCTGATGGTGTCACCATTGGACAGTTTTACTTCAGAAAAACAAATGACTTAAACACTTGTTCATCTCTATCTATCTATCTATCTATCTATCTATCTATCTATCTATCTATCTATCTATCTATCTATCTATCTATCTATCTGTCTGTCTGTCTGTCTGTCTGTCTGTCTGTCTGTCTGTCTGTCTGTCTGTCTGTCTGTCTGTCTGTCTGTCTGTCTATCGTCTATATATATATATTCAATTTCAATTCATTTTAATTCCCCTTCCTTACAGTTAAATCTAAATTGTCATTCTGCATTCTGTTTGCCCAGTTCAAAATTAATTCAATTCAGAATGGTCGCACAACCCTAATTTGAAGACGAGCAATGGAAGGAAGGCAAGGAAACTGAAACAGAAGGAGAGGGAGAGAGCGAGAGCTGCGGCCCATAAAGCAGCTCTAAGCAGGTGAAGACTTTTTCCACACTGTTACTCCTGCTAATTACAGAATGGAGCTCAGTCAAGGGGAAAATGCAGTCTATCTGAACAAACACTCCAGAATCAGCACTTCAGGCCTTGCACTAAACCACTCCTTTTTGTACAGGGTGGGGGGTCAGGGGGTAGGTTGGGAGGGGGGGATGTAAATTGTTTGATGAGCGTATGTAGCTCTTGTCGCTAGTCCAGATGCAGGCTAGATACAGTGTTTTCCCTCAGCGGGGTTAAGGGTTAATGAAACGCTCCCTCGCTCCCTGATTCTCCTCTTCTCCTCCCGGCACAGTGATAAGTAGCTAACCAACGGTGCCTGTAATTACAATCTTACAGAAACTGGCCAGATCTGTATATAAATCTCACCATCCAATTACAATGTGTAATAACTTTGCACTCAAGCTGGTAATGAGCTCTAATACTGCAGCATGTGATAATCCCCTCTGGATGCTGGCTTGATCAGATGTTGGCTTTGTAATTAGACTGGCAGAAAATCATTATTTCGTGTTCAGGAAAAAATGAGGTTGGTGGGAAGTTAATTTTGCTAGCGTTCTCTGAAGCGTAGACAAGAATTTAATGATTTAATCATGATTGTTAGCTATTTTGCAATCAATTTGTAATGATTGTGTCAAAACAGAGGGCTTTGCTAGGGAGAAAGACCTGGAAAGTGTCGCTGATATGGCATGTTAGTGCGGGGGTGTGTGTGTGATCATATGCCAGTCATAAATAAATGAGGCTCTCTGTGATTTTTACATAATACAAAAAATTGTGTTGTTAGTAAATACATTTTTTTTTTTAATTTTTCAAAACCAGTGAAATAAAAAGGGGAAATGCTTTAAAATATTTTTTTAAGAAATAATAAAAAAATACATTGCTTATTGCATTTATTGCCAGTATTATTTAAGCTGATCTGTAATTTTAAGACAATGCCGTACCCTGAGATTCTTAGGAGCATGTGATTTCTGTGTTCTTTGAAGCAATCTGACGTGAGCTGCTTGAAAATATCTTCACTCACTCAGTGCTTCTTCTGAGGGGGCTGTATGGATGTGTGTGTGTGTGTGTGTGTGTGTGTGTGTTGGTGTGAGATAGGACTAGATTAAACTATCCACTGCTGTTATACTCTCCCCTTATCCTGATAATCTCGGGTGATTTGCACTGAAAAGCGTATCGATGCAGGACTGGCTGCTCTCCTCAGAGGCTCTACTCCATAATTGATACTGTTTTGAAGTTTTCTCTAGAGGCCCATATTTTTTCAGCGAGTTGGTGCTTTTTGATCAATTATTATAAAGCGCTATCCTCAAATATTTGAGTGCACCCAAAATGTTATCCTGTCCGTTTAGAGCGCTCTATATTCAGAAAAACACTGTCTGCGCTGACCAAACTTTTGGCGAATCACATTTCACATAGACTGATTGAGTTAAAAGGCATCATAACTCATTTTTTGGTTTAGAATTTGGTTTGCACAAACTGTTTATGTCTGAATTTGTGCATTAAATGTTAAAAACAGATCGCAGTGCATCACTTTTTGAGGTCAGCAAGCTGCTCCACCTCACCACAGGATAGACTCTCCTAAGAAAGCAGGAACCAAACAGAGAGTAGGAGCGAGAGACCCTTGGGTCTTTTCAATGAACTGAGAGCGATCTAGATCTCAGTGCGCTCCTCCTCTCTAGCTCCTCACACCCCACTGCCCACCTGCTCAATATCCCAGAACAGCTTTCAAGTGTTCTTTGAAAAAAAAAAAAAGTCAGAGCTCGTCTTCCTCCCGTTTCTCGATAGCTCTATCCTCTCTAATGCTCTTTTGCTCTATGTTCTTACAGGAAACACATCCTGGTTGTGACTCTTGAGGTATCAAAGGTTCAGCATTAGATTAATCATTAGGCTATAGCCCCTACTTTCAAGTCACCATTGCTCTCTTGTATTTGGCTATTCCAACACAATGAATAAATAATATCTCTGTTAGCTCTGTCAGTCTAGAGACAGCAGAAATCGCTGTGGGCACATGACCTGGCACAGATCCGCTCCTCATAAATCTCTCCAAATCATACCCGCCAGGCACACTGGCATGGGCCCTCACCCAACTTACATGAAATATTACTGTCAACCTATAAAGATAATTAGGCTGGTCTCATCTTCTCCCCCTTACAATTAAATATGACCCCCTTGTGTTTTATGAGCTTTTGAATAAACCTCATACCCTCCCAGGACTCTCCAAAGAATGTACTAGGGACAGCTTTTTGCCAGAGAAAAATTACATCACACAATAGGTGATATTATGTTTGCATTTACCTTTTTATTTCTTTGTGTTGCAGATTAGAACACATGTGCATACATTTTATTTGTACAGTGAAGCAAAAATGTACACTTAAAAAAGTATTGTTTTGTATTATAAGAAAATATCACAATGAAGATAAAATGTATTTGGACAATAAATGTCTTCCATTATACAATTACTAAAATGCAATAAAATTCAGATTTTTCTATTTTACAGTATTTTAACAACACCCCCCCACCTAAATAATGAAGAATGGCTTAGAATAAAAAAAAAAAAAAAAGACTTACGTGTAGAAATGCTTTTGGGGTGCCACTGAACACGCAGAAATATTGTACTTTACATTAAAGGGATAGTTTACCCAAAAATAAAAGTTATGTCATTAATTACTCACCCCCATGTCATTCTAACCCTCTATAGACAGCAATGCAACTAGTAGCATCAACTAGAAATTGTTAAAATCGTCTAGATTTGTTTTCTTTGTGCTCAAAAAGTATTCCCATTGCTTCTTAACAAAGTACGATTGTTCCACTGATGTCAAATTGACTATTTTAATGTTGTCCTTACTACCTTTCTGGGCCTTAAACATGGTAGTTGTGTTGCTGTTGATGAATCATCCGAAAGTTCTCAGATTTCATCAAAAATATCTAAATTTCTGTTATGAAGATGAACGAAGATCTTACGGGTTTGGAACAACATGAGGGGGAGTATTAATGACAGAATTTTCATTTTTGGGTAAACTTTCACTTTAATTCATTATTCACATCTTACACAATATACACACATCAATGACACCTCTTACAGTATTTGACAAAACATGATCTTGCAGCAACTCATTTGCCATTAACAAAAAGAGATTTTTTTTGTTTCTTCTGCTCTGTTTAAGTTTGTACCATTCTGGGTTTAGAAGGCCTTTGGAAAGCACTGATTCATCTCTGTAGCCCGAGGCCTCTAATACTCCGATTTAGCTCACACATTCTGCTCTCCTCACTCTCACCATGACATATCAGACTGTCATTTCTGTTTTAGACTCTCTTATCTACTAGCACACTATCAGGGCAGAAGTAGGTCAGGACTCAATTTCCCCATAATCCCCATTATTTACCCTTGTATAAAACATATGCCCACTCTGCAACGATAGAAAGGCTTATAATAGGCTTGTAAAATGGAGATAAATGACTGAAATAAGACAGTACAATAAGACAGAGCGAACTTCGGATAGAGTTATAACAGCTTTATCTCAGTTTTCAAAAGGATGTAACTTTCACATAGTTGACAACAGTGGGATGAAGCAATACCAAAGTCACACTCCGACAGTCTGTTTGTGTGTGGTCAGTGAAGTAAATATGGTTATTTCCTTGCAGAAAAGTATAAAACAGAACAACATAAGTACGTTGTGGGTTGTCTTGACAGCATCAGCAACAGGACCAAGTCTATTTCTGCTCTCAAACATCTTATTTAGTTCAAGCTGCACATTAGTGTTGGGTGTGCACCATTAAATGCTTCCAGTTTGCTGTTTATGATGGTGCAGCCACACATCGGAGTTGCCCTGTCTGGATTTATAAATGTATCCACAATTTTGCCACTTCTTTAACATTTGCTCCAGTCTGCATTTCTTTGGATTTTCTTTCACGGAAGAAAAAAAGCATCCCTTTCAAGCAAAGAGATATAGAGGTTTAAAGGTTTCATATGATGCTGCTAAAAAGATAATTATTTTGTGTATTTGGTGTAATGCAGTGTGTTTACGTGGTTTGAGATTAAAAAAACACTTTTATATTTCACGTACTGTACATTGTTGCTCCTCTCTGCCCCGCCTTTCTGAAACACGTAAATTTTTACAAAGCTACGCTGTTAACATAACACCATGTCTCCATTTGTGATAATAGAAATGACAAACATGCAGCACTACTCTACATTGCTCAAAACTGTTCTTTGAATAGCCATCTTTAAATATAAATATGTACTTACAGGCTGTGAGTCAGAAGCGCCAGACTGTCCTTGCAAAGTTGGAATTGCCCCACTTTATAGTTTGCACAGCCGGCATCGTAAGCTACTCACCCAAGTTCGGAAAACAGTCCTCCGTAAAATGCACTGCGCACACTTGAATATTTGAGTTGTACTGTTCTGGAACAGTGTTGTAAATATAACTTAACCACTGATTTCTAGTTGTGTAAGGCCAAACAAAGTACTTTTGCTTTTGCAACGAAACACACAGCGTCTTCACAACATGGTGGTGACCATGTTCACCCAAAGGTTCACCCAGGTTAGTTCACCCAAAAAGGAAAACTCTATCGTCAATTACTCACCCTTATATTGCTCCAAACCATGAGACCTTTGTTGCGTAGTAGTATGGCATACAGTGAATGCACGGCAGAGATTCGGAAGAGAAGAAATTGTTGAATAAAGTCTTTATTTTTGTTTTCTTTGCACACAAAAAGTATTCTTGTAGCTTCATGGCATTATGGTTTAACCACTAATGTTACATTGGCTATTTTAAAGAGGTCTTTACTACTTTTCTGGCCCTTGAACGTGTCAGTTGCATTGCTGTCTATGCAGGGTCAGAAAGCTCTTGCATTTCATCAAAAATATCTTAATTTGTGTTCTGAAGATGAACAAATGTCTTATGAGTTTGGAACGACAGTGTGAGTAATTAATGACAGAATTTGCAGTTTTGGATGAACTAACCATTTGAATGAAGGCAAGACTTGAAAAGAATGACAGAGAGTGATTTTGAATGAGAAGCAGAAAAAGACAGAAGAATAAGGAGAGCAAGACTGAGACTGAGAGAGAAAGAGAGAGCAGAGGAGAGATCAGTTGAAGGTCAGAAGCAGGCAGTCTTCCATTAGCAGAGTCTCTGTTTACTCTCTGCTAGACCTCACCAGGGATTTGGTGGCATATGCTTGTGCCCCCGGCATCCCAGAAACGGCCCATTTAGCCAGGCAAAGGCAGGGGGGCAGGCTGGGGCCATGTCCCAGGGCACTGCTCCTGGGCAGCGTCATTTATCTAAAACCCTCCCTCACTGCCAAACACCTAGGAGAGCCTGCGGGATTCCCCTCTGCCCTCTGTTTAAGTACCATTACCGCCTGAATGTGTGCGCGTTCGCGTGTCATGTTTTTGAGACAATTCTTGAAGTTTGTCTTTCATGATATGGTCTCATTCTTGAGTCTTGGGTAATGACTTCTTATAAGTACAGCATATTCATCCTGTCATTTATTGGACTGTTCGTTATTAGGGAACAGAATAAGCTTTTTGAAGTCATATCAGAAAGATCTTCATTAGCGATTTCTAGATAATTTAGGGCTTTCGGTCTGTCTGAGCCCTTGGAGAACCCTTACAGAGACTGAATGTAGTGAAGACTGGTGCTCAAGACTTCATGACAGGACACCAGGGATGCTCAGATGTTACCCTAGAGGCAAAGCTATATCTGTGTTTACCGTATTTTTGCTGAGGCTGTTCGCTGCAGCTAGGCTGTTTATTGCTACTGTTTGGCCTGTAACGCTGTCACTTTTTATTAAGGCCTTAATGGGCATGTTTTGTTGACATGTTTGTTCAGCTGCACAGCTTTCACAGTAGTATCTGTAGTAAGTCTTTTTTGGCGATTGTGTGTGTGTGTGTGTGTGTGTGTGTGTGTGTGATACATCTTTTCCCTTCGTTATCTACTCTTAGATCCAAAAGAAGCTGAAACAAACAAACAGAAGTAAACAATAAATTTGTCACTAGGTGTAAGTGGCTGTACTGTTCGCCATGTGACTCAAGTGGACATGCCATTTTATCAGATTTTATTCTGCACTACATATATATGATGTTTTAAAGGGGTAGTTGAAAAAAAAAAACCTTAAGTTTACCTTCATTTTGTTCCAAACCTGTATGACTTCCTTTCTGATGTTGAACATAAAAGAGGATATTTTGAAGAATGCTGGTAACCAAAAAGTTGCTGTTCCCCAATATTTTGGAAATCAGTGGGGACCAGGAACTGTTTGCTTATGCATATTCATCAAAAAAATCATACAGGTTTGGAACCACATGAGGGTGAATAAATGATGACAGAATGTTAGTTTTTGGGTAAACTATCCTTTTAAGAACTTAGTAGAAATTAGGGCTGGGTAAAAAATATTGATTTCTTGATTTTAGTTATATCCATAAATTATATCCATTCTTAAATCCCAAGAATCGATTAGTCTAGCATGGTTTCAGTTAATAAACGAAACATTCTAGCATACCTCCCATCCAATAAATTGTAATAAGCTTTGTAACTTCTGATATGAAACAAAGGCTTTGATTTCAAATTCTGTCAATTTTATTACAATATTCAAACAATTCCGTTTTGACGCTGTCTAACTTGGAGTGACAGGTCACCTCAGTTTAACCCTCTGGTGCTCTTCGGTCACTTCTGACCGAAAAATTTTCTGTTTTGAATTTTTAAAAATCACTGCTTAATCGGAATGACATGAAACTCTGTGACTTTTATGCCATTTGGAATGTCAACACAAAAAAAAATTGAGGGCATGATTCAAGCAGGCTAAGTGGTCGTAAAAAAAATAGTCACACTTGTGCTCTTCGGTCTAAAATGACCGACCATAGGAAATGAATGGGAAATCGACAAAAATACAAATATTCAGAGAATTTTTGTGAGTACAATCTACAAATCCTCCACAATGCTGAAAAAAAGTACACAGCAGTGAAGGGGTGACACTCTAAAACACACCCATTCATAAACACACCCATTCACACACACACGCACACACACACACACACACATTAATATACACACCTCTATTCGGTCACTTTTGACCAAAACATTTTCGGTTTAGAATTTTTCAAAAAATCACAGCTTCAACAGAACAGTACCAAATTCATTGACTTTTATGGCATTTGGAATGTGAACACACATAAAAAATTAGGGCACGATTAAAAAAAACTAATAATAAAATAAAAACTTGTGCTCTTCGGTCTAAAATGACCGACCATTGGAAATGAATGGGAAATTGACAAAAATACAAATATTCAGAGAATTTTTGTGTGTACAATATACAAATCCTCCACAATGCTGAAAAAAGTACACAGCAATGAAGGGGTGACACTCTAAAACACACCCATTCACAGACAGACACACACACACACACACACACACACACACACACACACTAATATACTCACCTCTATTCGGTCACTTTTGACCAAAACGGTTTTGAATTTAAAAAAAAAAATCACAGCTTCATGAGAACACTACCAAATTCAGTGACTTTTATGGACACACATAAAAAATGAGGGCACGATTCCAAAAAAAAAGAAAACTTGTGCTCTTTGGTCAAAAATGACCGACATCAGGAAATGAATGGGAAATCGACAAAAATACAAAAATGTACAGAATTTTTCTGTCTCTTTCTGACACATCCACACACACATGCACAAATGAACTGAAACACAGCAAATTGAGAAGATGTAAAATAAAATAAAAATATATGTATAAAAAAATTACATATCCAGAGTGCAAAAGACACACTCTCTTGCATATACAAAAAATTAACACTTCAAATCATATTTATAACAAAAAACTATCCCAAACTGGATAATAAATAGTCTTTGAGATTGTTTAAATGTATGTTCAACTATTCCACCTAATAAAAATGCTGAATCAATTGTCTAAAAACAACTAGGCAATTCACAAGCTGCTTTGTAGCTTACTATACAGGCATCAAGTTACACCTGCCATTACAGATGTTTTTCTCGTTTTTTACCAACAGATGGCGCTAATCTGCCTTTAAAAATTAGTGTTGAATGGCTGAGTCTCTATTTCAACCTAAAATACTGCATTCATTAAAAAAAAATTAAAAAAAAAATTAAATTAAATTTTTTTATTATTCTCAATGGCAAAAAATGGATATTAATTACAGCATAAATATTCATTATTACCACCAAACCCTCTCAAAATTCAAAAGAAAAAAGAAAAAATATTATTAAACAAAAATGAATTGGAATGGTTTTACTGAAAAAATTACAGGATGCGTTACAGGTGTCCGGTCACTTCTGACCGCGAAGAGCACACGTGTGACTGCTAAACGAAGAGCACCAGAGGGTTAAGAGAAGTGACAAAGCGCACATAAACTGATCATCTCATTTTACCTCAGAAATAAACATATTCGGTGACCATAAACTTATTAGTCAGCTAGAAAAGTGAATTTGTTTATATTTCAAAAAACGAATAGGAGTAGAAATCTAATTATGTAATTGTAACTTTATTATTATAAACTTCACTGTAATAACAAACTAATTGATTTTAACCTTCAATGTTATAGTGATGTAGTAGGCTACCAACCTTACAGATTAGTACTGTATCATGAAATATATTCAAAATAATTGAAAACTTCTGAATTAGAATCGAATCAAATCATGAAATTTGTGTCAAAACCCAACCCTAGTAGCCTAGGAATCATTCAAGACTGTATTCTTCTCATTTATTGGATGTTAGGTATCTGGCCACACACACGTTTACATGTTTACATGTTTTATGGGGACATTCCATAGGCGTAATGGTTTTCATACTGTACAAACCGTATTTTCTATCGCCCTACACCTACCCTATACCTAAACCTAGCCCTCACAGGAGATTGTGCATACTTTTACTTTATCAAAAAAACTCATTGTGCATGATTTATAAGCCTGTTTCCTCATGGGGACCTGAGAAATGTCCCCACAAGGTCAAAATCTATTGGTATTCCTATCCTTGTGGGGACATTTGGTCCCCACAACGTGATGAATACCAGGTGCATACACACACACACACACACACACACACACACACACACACACACACACACACACCATGAAAAGGTCTTGATTGAATTCTTCGTTATCATCTACTTCTCTACTTCTCAGGCTGCATTATGTCAGTATGACAGGATTGTCACATCCCCGGACTTTCATGTTGGTTTCTCCCATTCTCCCCCGCAGTTCAGTGTGTGTTTGGTTCCTCCTTCATTGTCTCCACCTGGATGTGTAATCAGTCTGTGTATTTAAGGTGTGTGTTTTCCCCTGTACTCTTGTCAGTCTTTGATGTTATATGGATGTCTTACCCTGCTGTTCCTGTGTCTGCTTGTATTCCGTTGGATTTATTAAATATTCGTCTTTTACTACGTCGTTGTTCGTCTGTTCCTGCCTAATCCGTGACAGAAAGACCGACCAAAACAGATATTTTGTTGACGTGTTCACCTCCGTTTTGTTTGCCGTTCGTTTTTCCCAGTCTTTTTGTTTCCGTTGTGTGTCTTTTATGGATCCCCTACTACGTCCAGAATTCATCCTCCTTCGGCTGAAGCAGGGGGAATTGCCGCTCGAGGGCTACACGTTAATGTTCCAGCTAGTAGCTAACACCACCAGCTACTCGGACGACGCGCTCTGCGCGTTCTATGACGCGAGTCTAAACGTGTCATGCAGAGCGCCGTCGTCCGAGGACGGCCCTCGAGCCGATTTTGCCTCGTTTGTGGAGTGGACACTGGCGAGAAACCGATCCTCGTTTCCCGCCTGTTCCAAGGAGAATCTCGCCAGTGTCACTCCAGACCCAGAGCCCAGCCAGCCACCCCGACCGACGGATTATGAGCCCATCGTAGACGGAAAGCCCGAGCCCGGAGCGACAGCAGTGTGGAGCGCCGATGGGGTCATATCATCCGACCAGGTGCGAGAGCCGGCCACTACATCTGCGACGGTGGAGTGCTGCGTCGAGCAAGAAGGGGCGGTAGAGAGCCCTGCCCACTGCACCATCACTGAGGGTGAGCTGGAACAAGATTTTGGGGATGTAATTGACTGTGTCATGGAAATACCTATCTGCCTGGACTTCCCACCCACCCTCCCTCCCTCCCTCTTCTGCCTAGTCCTGATTCTCCGCTGGTTCCGCCCAGCCTTCCTGAATCCCCGTTGACGACTGTCTGTCCCCTTGCTCACCCTCAGTCCACCATCTGTGCGGTGGGTTCGCCGCGGGTCTGCCAGTCTCCATCGGTGTCATGGCTGGAGGATCCCTCACCATCGCCTCCAGCCTCAGAGTCCTGGACTCCGCCTCGGCCCTCCGACCCTGCGGCTCCACCCCGGCTCTCTGCTCCCTCGTCTCCGCCGTCGCCCGTCGATCCACCAGCTCCACCGGGCACCATCGTCCCTCCGGCTCCGCCCTGGTCAGTCGTCGCCCCACCTTCGCCTCTGGACTCTACTCCTCCGGCTGTGCCTCGTCGCGCCGTCCCACCGGCTCTGTGGACCTCCTCCCTCCCGCGGGCACAGCCTCGGTCCTCTGTCGCTCCGGCTCCGCCGCGGATCTCTGGATCTCCATCTCCGCCTTGGTCGCCAGAGCCTTGGGTTCCACCTTGGCCCTCCGGATCCGCGGTGTCACCCAAGATCATCGGCTTTCCGTCTCCGCCTCGGGCTCTCCCACCACCTGCTCCGCCTCCGTCGGTCGGCCCCTTGGAGTCGTCAGCCCTTCCTCCACCATGGCTCCTCCCTCCATCGGCTCCACCGTGGGAATACATCTTGCTGCGTTCTGGGTCCCACCTGGCTCCTCCTGCTCCAGCCCATTCCTGTCACATCCTTGGCTCCTCCCTCCGTCACCACCCTGGACTCCATCTTGTGCCCTCCTCCCGGGAGTCCGTCCTCAGCCGAAACCCCCTCCTAAGACTGTTTGTTGTTTCCTGTTTGTCGGCGTGAGGACACGCCTTCCGGGAGGGGGAGGTAATGTCACATCCCCGGACTTTCATGTTGGTTTCTCCCATTCTCCCCCGCAGTTCAGTGTGTGTTTGGTTCCTCCTTCATTGTCTCCACCTGGATGTGTAATCAGTCTGTGTATTTAAGGTGTGTGTTTTCCCCTGTACTCTTGTCGGTCTTTGATGTTATATGGATGTCTTACCCTGCTGTTCCTGTGTCTGCTTGTATTCCGTTGGATTTATTAAATATTCGTCTTTTACTACGTCGTTGTTCGTCTGTTCCTGCCTAATCCGTGACAAGGATAGTATAAAACTCTATAAGACTCTAAAAGTCTTTGGCTGTTTCCAATAGTTACCTGTGCTATAGATCATACTGTTTGTCCTCACTTCAAAGTTGCACCTGTTGTATATCTGATAACACTTTCATAATTTGATGTTGAAATGGACACTTTGACAATGTGTGGTATTACTGTAACTCTGTGTGAATATTTTACTGAGAAGTGTAAATGCAATTATAGTGAAATGTCAGGATGCTAATGGTTGAGGACTGTGAAGATATTTGAGAGAAAGTATTTTAACTCATTTTCACGCTTTAGTGTCCTGGGAGCTGAAAATGGAATATATGGGCAATCAATATCCATAATGCCTTACTTTTGTTCCTTGATCCTCTCTTGAGAGCATAGTGTTGTAAAGAGGTTACTGGGCAGCATAGGCTGGATTGGCAGGCACAGATATGAGTCAGTGTGTTTCTGCAGGATGTCTGACGTTGAGGGGGTTTGGATCCCAAGTCTCAAATCGGCCTCTCTAGAGGGAGAATTTGAGACCATAACCCTCAATTCTCAATTTAGAGTGATGCACTCTGGGAAACAGCTAGGTCCCTCTCTTCCTCTCATAGCCTTTCTTTCTGTCAGAAAATCTGTGCTTTTTACAGCCCTTCTCGAATAACAGATTTCATATTGACAGCTTTCAAAACACCTGAACCATCCGTGCTTATTGCAGTGCAGCTGGTGGACAGAGGTTAAGTAGAGTGGAATGTTTTCGGATGACTTGCAAGTTCAGTCATCAAACAGACAACTATGAAACTAACTTGAGTGTGTGTAAATATAGATAATATAGATGTATGTCATGTATCTGCCAACCACTTTTTGCTTGCACTGTTTGCTTGCAAACTTTCACAAACAGCTTTTAAAGTATACTTTTCAATGTGGATTAGATATGGAATATACAGTCCTGTTTAAAAGTTTGGGTCAGAAAGAAAAAAATCAATACTTGCGTTCAACAAGGATGTATTAAATTGTTCTTGAGCACCAAATAATTTTATTAGAAATATTTCTGAAGGATCATGTGACACTCAAGACTGGAGTAATGAGTGCTGAAAATCTGGCTTTCCCAGCACAGAAATAAATTACATTTTCAAATATATTAAAATAGAAAACAGCTATTGCAACATTACAGTTTTACTATATTTTTGATATGATCATAAGAGCATTAAAATCTTATTGACCCCAAATCTTTAAACTGTAGTGCACATGTGAAACATTCTTTCATCAATAATACTCTCAGATGCCACAAAATTGCTTTCAGGTTCTAGAGACAAGATGACTTTTATTTGCACTAAAGTTCTAAATATTTATTAAGCATTATGCAATGTAATGATGTTTATATAATGTCAAAATGCTTATCAAAATGGTTACTAATTATGCTTATTTAAAAATATTTATTGAGCCTTAACTACTATCAACAAATAAGTATAATGTACTTATTATGTTCATGTTGTATTGCAACATATTTTTGCTGCTATTGAGGTGGGATACAGGTAAGGATAGTGACAGGTTTGGTGGTATGGGTAGG
The DNA here is from genome assembly GCF_049309525.1 of Garra rufa. NCBI lineage: Eukaryota > Metazoa > Chordata > Actinopteri > Cypriniformes > Cyprinidae > Garra > Garra rufa. Next base: position 38,510,214 of record NC_133363.1, on the reverse strand, counting down.
TTTAAGGGTGGGTTAAGGTGTAAGGGATGGGTCAACAGTGTAATTATAAATGTATGTTTAAATATAAGCACAATGTAAAAACATGTATATGCACAATTGCATTATATCAAATTATTAATTTAAATGTAAGTAAATAGTAGTTAGCGCCCCCTAATATAAAGGGGACCCAATAATTATTTGAAGATTATGTCCCACATATAAAGAGCTGATCTATGGCCTCATGTGCAGGATGTCATATTCTGTGCCCTTTTGTGCCCTTCTGTCATTTTCCAATTCAGAAGGGTGCTCAGGAGTGTTCCCTTTGTCTACCCAACAGTCTGTGTGACGTTACATCATTAAAGTCTAGACTTTGACGATGACCGCAAAGGCTTAGGGTGTCATTTGGGACAGTGCATATTTGATTTTCACAAGAGATGCTCTGTGATTAAACTCGACTAGCTGACTGCTGATTGCTTTTTGTAAACAATGATGTTTTAACAACAATGACGGTTTCATTGTCTATCTAGACAGATTGAGCTTTAATTATATCTCCTCTCTTGTTTAAACCCACATCTTTTTTAAATCACTTCATTCTTTTCTTTATGGCTGCCTTCCATTTGAATGTACATCTGTCAGCTGAAAGGTAATTTTCGTCGACCTTTCGGACAGCTCATCTTCCTGTTCTAGGCTCTTTTAGTCTGCATGAAAGAGGAAGAGATGGTCCCAGTGAGGTTGTGAATGTGAGGCCGACTCGTTTGCCTGCTTATGTGCCTGAGTTTTGCCTCTGGCCTTTTCTGCAACCTTTATACTAACATCTCTTCTGCTTAGCACCTTAGGATTTTATCTGTTAAGGTAAAAGTCAGTGTTCGGTCTTGATGTGCATAACTGTAGTCTTCTGGAGGCCTAAAAGTGACTGTCATTTTCTCTGGCATACAAATAAAAGGCTGTCTATCATGCGTAATTCAATACAGCCATAACTCAGGTCTTTTATTGCATTTAAAAATTTAAAACTTTGCATTCCCAACTTTACAGCTTATTGTTGTTACCCCAGGCAAAACAAAATATACATCACTGATCTAAGACACTTTAACACTCCTTTGAGCTGAGCTTCAAATATGACTTATGGACATTGATGTCTTTGAGCTCCATGTGAGAGAAAAGTTGAGAAATACTGCAAGAAATTTCTGAATTATGAATTCTTGTTTTGACTTGTTTCAGATGATCACTTCAGACTCAGTCTGAAGAACATGCTCGAACTTGAGCCAAGGTTGAATGTACCACCGCAACATAAAACAGTGGAGTGTTCCCTGTGCTTGTGAGTTACTGCGGTATCACTCTCCTTTGTTTTTATTGAGTTTGCTTTTGTCAGGCCCTTCTAGAGTTTCACCGGAGAGAATCAGCATGATCAAAAATGGATTCCCTTTATACTTTCAGCTGCTCCTCGAAAACTAGAGGCCTGTCAGTCAGTCACAGTCAGAAAAGAAAGAAAGAAAGAAAGAAAGAAAGAAAGAGAGAGAGAGAGAAAGAAAGAAAGAAAGAGATGGTTTGAGGCCTGTTGAACAGATGGAGGTTAGCTCTCTCTGGCTGTGTTCCCACAGGTTTGATGTTGTCAGGACTCTCTCTCTCTCCTGTCTGGCTCAGTAACACACAGTGCCCCTGTTTATAGGGATATGATCATGTGTGATGCGTTAGGATGTTGGAACTTAATTCGGGTGGGCCTGTGGAAATGTTTTACCGCTGTGGTGATTTCTGCCCTGCAGTATGACCCTCAGTCTGTAGATCTAAGCTGAAGAGAAAAACTATCAAATATAAGTGCAGGCAGAGTATGAAAGTGAGAATGAGAGGGAGATATAGTATCAAGATTCCTTTTTTTGTGTTCTCCCTCTGGGGCTCTAGCAGTCTCATACACGCACCCCCTTGTGGTAGACTGAGTCATTACACACTCTCCTTCTCTCCTCTCACACCGTCCCAGTCTCTGGCTAAAACACATTATGTTCGGACACCGTGCCAAAATACTGCTTCTAGAGTCTTGTCTGGCTATAAATCATGCAGCTATGAGTGTTTAAAGAAGGCACAGGCTAAGAGATGCAGGCTGTGAGGGCATCTGTACCGGCTGGCACATTTATTTTGAGATGGACAGCCTCACCAGATCCACAAAATACATCACTATGACAGGGAATCTAGGCAAATTATCTGGTTAATCACCTGGCTGAGTAATGTATAAAATACTTTGCCGTTCAAAAGTTTGGAATCAGTAAGATTTTTTATGGTTTATAAAGACATTTCATATGCTCATCGAGGCTGCATTTATTTGATCAAAAATACAGAAAAAAAATGTAATATTGTGAAATATTATTTAAATTTAAAATAACTGTTTTTTATGTCAATATATTTTAAAATGTAATTTATTTCTATGATGCAAAGCTGAATTTTCAACATCATTACTCCAGTCTTCAGTGTCGCATGATCCTTCAGAAATCGTTATAATATACTGATTTATTATCAGTGTTGAAAACAGTTGTGCTGCTTAATTGTGAATCTCTTTAATAAGTAAAAAGTTAAAAAGAACAGCATTTATTTAATATAGAAATTTTTTGTAACAATATAAACTACCATCTAAACGTTTAGGGTTAGTACATTTTTATTCTTACTTTTTTTGAAAGAAATTAATACTTTTATTCACCAAAGTTGTGTTAAATTAATACAAAGTGATAGCAAAGACTTATATTGTTAGAAAAGATTTATATTTTGATGCTGTTCTTTTTAACCTTTTATTCATCAAGAATCCTGAAAAAAGAATGACAGGTTCCAGAAAAAAAAGCAGCACAACTTTTCTCCAACATTGATAATACCAGTAATTAATCAGCATATTAGAATGATTTTAGAAGAATCATGTGACACTGAAAACTGGTAATGGCCGAAAATCGTCTTTGCATCACAGGTATAAAAATATATATATTTTACAATACATTAATACAGAACTCCATTATTTAAAACTTTAATACTATTTCACAATCTTACTTTTTTCTGTATTTTTGATCAATTAAATGCAGCCTTGATGAGCATAAGGATTCTTTAAAAACAATAAAAATCTTACTCTCTCTCAAACTTTTGAGTATTACGTAGCATCGCTTCCAGGCTCTAGTAATGTTATGACTTGATTAGATTAATGCTACTAAGTATTAGTTAAGATAATTCTTGACTATTTGAGTCATCTAACCTGAATGTAGCAGAGTGACAATATCAGCTATATATTTGCTTTCATAATGTTCTTGTAATATTTCACGCTTATTATTTGACACATAAAATTTAATCACAGTACAACTTTAGCTACCCAATTAACCAGCAAGCTAAGATAACTTTTGGCAATTATGTTCCTAGTTAAAATATTACATAACATTAATCCAAGGTTACTTTAATCTTCAACAATGGCTATCTTTTTATGTTTTATGAAATGATTTTTGAAGTTTGAATATTTTGTAGAACAATGAGCAAGTTTTAAATGATTATTTGTTAGCTACATTCATACATTCATATGCATCCATCTTAATTGGATTGGAATTACATTTACAGTTATATATCATTATATTTAGGCACTTTTTATTAAAAATATTTGCATTATTTCAAGTAACGTACATTGCATTCAAGGTACACATTTTCATACATTCCCTGAAATGTAATTCCTAATGTTAAAAATGTATAAACAAACAAACAAAAAGTAAAATTGTAAGTTGTAATTATTCTTCAAATAATTGAAACTGTTTTGACAAATTAAAATATACTGAGTCTGAGTCTTACTGAGTCTTATGAAAGTTTTGAACAGACAAACCTTCCTAAAACAATCATATTGTATGCAGAAGGATTGAATTGACGGAGGGACACCTTTTTTTTTTTTTTTTTTTTTTTTTGCAGTAACATCTACAAAGACTGTCGGACTGAAATCTAATGACATGCACACACATCCACATGTACATATGCAACAAAAACAACAAAATTAAAGCATGCAGGTGAAAAATATAAATAGCTCTTTGGTGTATAACTCTTTTGCATACAGTAGAATAACATGTGCGGAATGGAGGATGCACCCAGTATAGTCACCGTTTGAAATTTCCTTTGTTGTGCATTCATTTCCTATATATAATATTAACTAGTCTCATAGTCCAGAAATGTACTTTAATACCCTATAGACCTACTTATGCACTGAGTTTGAGTGGCTTCATATTGTACTGATGCAACTCAGGTTCTTTTGCTCCATGAGAGCCATGTGGATTTCGGCCTATTAAAAGCATGGCAAGAAAGGAAATAAAAAATACAGATGTTTCGAGTTGGCTAGCAGCCCATGTCTGCGTCGGTGGAACTGTATTTGACAGTGTTTGATTCATCCCGTTCACCCTATAGGTCAGGGTGAACAGATATCTGTGTATGTCCGTGTAGGGAAATGTTAGCAGTATGCAGCGGGATCTGTTTGGAGCAGAGCGAAGTGCTTCCTGATGTGGGCTGCCCTGTCAGAGGTTAAAAGGTAGCATCAGGTTTCGCTTGGACTTCGAATGTGGATTTCTTCCTCTATTTTTATTTTTCTGTCTCTCAATCGCAGCCTCTTTTCTTCTTCCTTTATCACGCTCTCTATAAAATGTCTAATCCATCTGGGTCTAATGCTCGGCCAAAGCATCAGTATTCATCTTGCTCTCTCTTCTCTTTCCACCTCTTCCCCTTGTGTTTGTTTTTATACTATGGGGGTATGATATCCATTTAATAATTCATTTTTAGAGTGTATACCCATGCAATGAGAAATTCTGATTCATCCTTAGAGTTGCCGGCTGCCCGCTTCTTGCATCATTTAGGCTCGAGAGTAAGCCGTGGCTCGCTAGCGCTCTTTGGAGTTTAGCAGTCTCCATTTTGTTTGCTGGAAAGTTTGCTGTGGACAAGCGGCTAGCAGAGTCAGGGGTTTTCCTTCCTTTCTCTGACGACATGCCATTTTAAAAACAGACGAGACCACAACGGCCCCTTTGATCTGTAAGGAGAGAGAGGGAGAGATGGAGCGAAAGAGAAAGAGAGCACACTGACCAATACCAGCCTTCTCCCAACTGTGGTCTTAAAGATTAAAGGGGAAATATTCTGTGAAGGCATGTGTGTGAGTTTGTGTGTGTGTATGTTTGAGGTTGACTTGTGGAGTACGGCTAAATGTGGCTGTGTAATTGAACAGTTTTCCTGGTTGTGCTGTGCTGTGGTCGCAGTAACTCTTTTGAAGCATTGGCTAGCTTATTTCCTACTTGTTTCAGTCCCTAATCCTAAACCTTAAACATCATACATAACCAACGTCACTCAGCAAACACTCATGAATTGCCGCTGTCCATCATCTTTACATATTACCCTGTTTCCAACAGCGAACCAACACTGTAAAAAGTGCTACACCCAGAAAGTAGGTTTTATATATTTTAAATAGTTGTAATCTAGTTTATTTTATTTGTTTTATACTAAAAAGTATCAATATACTTCCTCTTTACTTAAAATATATCAGTTTTAATATAACAATATATTTTAAGTAAAACTATTGCCATTTATTTGGGTAGTTAATTGTATGTGATTGTTGTGTACAAGAAATGTTATAAAAGTGAGTTGACACACTCAATTTATTAGAGCAGCTGTCGATGTGGCAGGTGTGTTCATAAAACTTAAATGTTTAAAAAAAAAAAATTAAAAAAAGGCATTATCCCTGCAGCACATCGTCCTCGGCACTTCAACTGTTTGTTCGCTGCAGCAGATCTGAATTTCAGGCACTGATTAACAAGGTAAGTTGAGCAAATTTAGCCAAATGATTGGTGATGTAAAGTCACGCAAAATCGCTCACTCCAGGGAGCTAAAGTTAGGTTGGCAAAGTGTACTGGTTAGCTTGCTATCCTGCACACCTGGCAAGCTAAGTTGGCTGTACAGTGCTAAGTAGAGTGGTTTTGTAGGCAACCTTCGGCAGTTGAGACCGTGTTGTTAATATGAAATTATAATAGGTACTGTAGTCATGCCTACTATGTGTTTTTAGGCTATTTTTAATAGTTATTTAGCGTTAACTTATACTAATATTTTACATTAAACGGTAAGGTAAAAGTTCTAGACAAAACACATTAACATTAGTACTACTTGTGCCGGCAGATAAGAGAAAGTAAGCTTTGTGACAGGATTCTGGAATCAGAGGTCATGTTAATATACTTTTGCATTACTAAAAAAGATGCAAATTTGACTGTAAAGATGTATGCTTAGTAGTCTGATTTTAGAGATTTGATCCACATTTTAAAAAACTTTAAAACTATGTCTAACCTACCTAAATAAGATAACATTTACCACTGATTTTTAACCTTATTCTAACATGCATTTTCCTTTAGATACCCAAGTGCTTTTGTTACCTGGGGTCTTCAAACTTCACATCCAGGTAAGAAAAACTTCAGATAGATACAATTACAGCTATAACTATTCCCAGTTAAGTAAAACATATGTGTGCTATATTGTACTGTCATCAGGCTGTGAATGTTGATCAGATTGCCTGATTGAGTATATGGACAGAGATGGGAAGACCTCATCAGTGTCCACAACATATGTATTGGGCTTAAAGCTACTTGTCTATTTTTTTTTTGTCTGAACAAATTAATATTGTAATGATTTGGGGTAATTACATTTGCTCTTGAAAGATTTAAAGAGATTTAAATTCTGTAGCTTAATGAACAGTAATGTGATGACCAATCAGGTACAGGCAAGGACAATTGCACTTATACAGTGTTTGTTTTATATTGTGTACATGTGTGGCCACAATTATTGGCTGTTTTGTAGTCACTGTTACATGTGAAAGACATTAAATAAATGTTGTTGTCTTCAATCTATCTTCCCATATTTTTCTTCTTCAATTGAATTTGTAATTGTTATTGACAAAGTCTGTTTATGTAAAGTTCATCACTGTAGTGCTTAAAATATAGACATTTAGATTTCTTTTCTGAGGTTATAGCCAGGACTCAATTAAAATGTTTATTCACATATGATTAAAGTTCATTAAACCTAATTAAAACGAGTTCAGGCTACTTGTAACAACCTATAAATAAGTTACCTGTACCAAGAAAAGTAGGTTTATCTAACTGAGTAATGCTAGTAATATTAGTTAAGTCAGCTTGATTTTGTTGCATTTGTATTAAGTAATATTACAGTGTTTATTATACTTAAAAAAGGCTGCAAGTTGACTGAACTTAAAACATCCAATGCAGCCACTTGCCTCACTTTTTATAAGTTAGATCTAGGCATTACTTTTTAACAGTGAATAAGCAAGACACATACATTTTTAATATGTTAGTAACAGTAAGGTATTGGACTGTGAATCTGAAAAAAACTGTTTGCTTTTAAAAATGATGTATAATTTAAAAGGGCCATTTCAGATTCGATACAAGTTAAGCTTAATCTATACAGTATTTGTGACATGATGTTGATTACCACTAAGTGAATGAATGAATAAATATATGAATAAACTTGAAGTAAAAGGCAAAAGTAAGGTTGTGGTGAGGCACTGGTAGTACAGTGGAAGTAAAGTAAATGAATATTTTTTGGGTGATTTAAAATCAGAAATCGACTGCATACAGTGTACTATTCTTAAAATTTTGCAAAAGGCTGCCATCAAGGCTGACTTGTGTTAAAACTTGTGGTCCCACAATATATTAGCTTTAGTGGCCTTAGCTACTATGTACTTACATTTAAATTAAGAATTTCATACAATGCATTTACTATGCACATACAGTGGTGGGAAAAAGTGTTGGCCCCCTTAATGATTTTTTATTTTTTTGCATGTTTGTCACACTTTAATGTTTCAGATCATCAAACAAATACAAAATATTAATAAACGCAACATGCAGTTTTTAAATGAAGGTTTTTTTATGAAGGGAAAAAAAAACCAAACCCACATCGCCCTGTGTGAAAAAGTGTTTGCCCCCCCCCACCGTTAAAACATAACTGTGGTTTATCATACCACATCATGTTGAGATCCAAAGAAATTCAGGAACAAATGAGAAAGAAAGTAATTGAGATCTATCAGTCTGGAAAAGGTTACAAAGCCATTTCTAAAGCTTTGGGACTCCAGCGAACCACAGTGAGAGCCATTATCCACAAATGGTGAAAACATGGAACAGTGGTGAACCTTCTCAGGAGTGGCCGGCCGACCAAAATTACCCCAAGAGCGCAGCGACGACTCATCCAAGAGGTCACAAAAGACCTGACAACAACATCTAAAGAACTGCAGGCCTCTCTTGCCTCAGTTAAGGTCAGTGTTCATGACTCCATCATAAGAAAGAGACTGGGCAAAAATGGCCTGCATGGCAGAGTTCCAAGACGAAAACCGCTGCTGAGCAAAAAGAACATAAAGGCTTGTCTCAGTTTTGCCAGAACACATCTTGATGATCCCCAAGACTTTTGGGAGACAAAAAGTCAAAAGTTGAACTTTTTGGAAGGTGTGTGTCCCATTACATCTGGCGTAAAAGTAACACAGCATTTCAGAAAAAAGAAAATCATACCAACAGTAAAATATGGTGGTGGTAGTGTGATGGTCTGGGGCTGTTTTGCTGCTTCTGGACCTGGAAGACTTGCTGTGATAAATGGAACCATGAATTCTGCTGTCTACCAAAAAATCCTGAAGGACAATGTTCGGCCATCTGTTTGTGACCTCAAGCTGAAGCGAACTTGCGTTCTGCAGCAGGACAATGATCC
>NC_133363.1:38404429-38501008 GCF_049309525.1 Garra rufa | reverse complement strand
CCAAGGTCAGGACCTCCTGCTCTGTGGGCATGATGGCTTAAAATGAAAAGACAGAGAGAGAAAGAAAGAAATGAAACCGATAAAACACAGTGATTTAAAGCCCAATTCTGACATTTTGACAAGGCGAATTAAAGCTAAGGTCTAGGGAGAGAAAAGAAAGAGAAAAGATGGAGTATGCCAAGGTAAAAGTATTTGTTGTATACATTGTCTACACATGCAATGGGAGAGAAGGGTCTGTGATTTGCAGCTATTTTGCAACCCGTCAATTAGCAGTGTGGCCTGTCGGCACTGACCTTTTCAGACGAGCCCCCGATCAGCCCCCTCATCTGTTCCAGCACAGACCGCCCCGCCAAAGCCCTAACAGCTAACTCTTGTTTGGTGTTGTGCAAATAAAACCCGATTACTTGGGCTGATTGTCCACAATTTGACTAGGCAGACTCACCTCAGGCTGAAATAAAAATGAATGCTGCATTAATGTGAGCAAAAGAAGGGAGAGCAGGAAAGACGGACACGGAGAGAGCAAGAGACGGAGAGAAAGAAACAGTAACAGCGATGTGACTTAATTGATTCTATGCAATCTCATCAATTGTGATTAAAATGAAATGCCCCCCTCATGTTTGAAAAGGTTAAAACAAATTGACGGTGGAAATCACAGCTGGTTATCACAGCGTGTGGAGCAGCAGGACTTTAATGAAGTGAGTGCAATCCCATCCTTCATCCTGCTGTATCAGACGAGAGAGGAAGAGAGAGAACATTGGCTCCTCATAAGACATCATCATATCATCGTCCCTGACCTGCCCTCTGATGATATTATATTGACAAAAGCACTCTGTAAGTCACTCGCTGAGTACGCTCACTGATTGACTTGGTTTTGATATACTGCAGCTCAGCACAACAAAGGGTACTTTACAGAAACCGCTTAACGATGAAATTGTTTCTCCTTTACCGACCTCCTTTGTAATATGAATAAGGACAGATATTTTATCCTACGCTGGCAATGTAGGTGTTGTGTTTGACTTTGTGTATGCAGAATCAGTGTAATTCCAGGGCCTTGTTCTAAATGGTGGTCTGGCGGTCTTGCAATGGCTGCCACATAATTTTGTCTCTCAAGTCCAAGAGAACATAGAGGCTATGTCTGAAAGCTGAAAATGGAGTTAGGATGGCGACAAGGAAGGTCTGAACTCTATGATAGTGTCACATCCTGTCTACTGAGATAACTTCCTTTGCTTGATTTTTGAAGGCCGCAGGATATCCCACTATCCTATACAGTTGATTTTGTGACAGAAAAATACAACGAAAAAAAGTTGCAGTTGGTGGTCTATTTGTGTGAAAATGTATTTCTATCATGACAGCTCTTGGAAGATTTAAGCTTGATAATATATATGACATTAATGTATTTGGTCTTGGCTGTTGGTTATTGCTGTTGTTTATGATTATTGCTGCTGCTACTGAGCAAGTACAGGAACGTGTTACCGTCATTTAAAGGTGTCGTGAACTGAGAAATCAAAATCCCCCTGATTTTTTTTTGACATATAAGAGGTCATTGTACAGTAATAACATCCTGTAAGTTTCAGAACTCCAAATTCTTGTTAGTCTAAAAACAGCTTATATCCTATACTTTTGATTCTGTGACAGAAAAATAAAACAGTGTCTAAAAGTTGCAGTTGGTGGTCTGTTTGTGTGTAAACGTATTTCTATGATGACAACTCTTGTCAAGTACAGAAACTTGCTACTGCCATTTAAAGGGGGGTCATGAACTGAGAAATCAAAATTCCCTTGATTGTTTGACATATAAGAGGCCATTGTACAATAAAAGTAAAGTTTCAGAACTAAAATTTTTTGTTAGTCTAAAACCAGCTTATATTGAACCCAATCTGCCAAAAAGACAGGTTGTGGAATGTGCCATTTTATGATGTAATAGTGTGGCTAAACACCGCCTCCACAGAAGAAGATCAACAGGTTGTGGAAAACACAGTCTTTGCTCTGCCTTCCTTCTGATCCCAACATTAGGAAAGAGTGGATGAACTTTATTTTAGTTCCAAACTGCGTCATGAAGAACTTGGTCCTTTGTTCACTTCATTTTACCACAGATTTGTTTACAAACAAGGCACAATTCAATGCAGGATTTTCAGAAAGATTGAAACTAAAACATGATGTTGAACCGACTGGATCCAACAGTAATGTCGCACCAAACAAGTTTATAACATGGTCATTATTGCTTTGATGTGTACTGAGTATTTTTGCATTTTTAACCTAAATCACACTAGTGTCAATCTGTAAAAGATGTAGGCTGTCAAACATACACAACTGTTAGCCAATCATAACAGTGGGCGTTTACTTCTGAGTCTACAATCCACCACACCGATTCAAACAGTGTGCCAGATGAGGGGGTCAAAACAGGACAGAATATAGCCTATTACTTCTAAATTATGATGTTTGATATGAAAATCTTTTTAACATTATAAGTAGACCTCTGAGTACAGTACAAAATAATAAAAAAGACATAATGCTGCTGCACAAATAGCATAATAATCCGTAGCAGATCTATCCAGGTGGAGCTTGGGAGGTGGAGGGTTTCAGACGAACTCTGAAAGTGCTATGTGAAATGCTCTAGTGAATGCTAACCAGTCATTTAATTGTAAAGCAGCTAGCTCATTCGCTGTGTATGCAACATGAATCAATCAGCTTGTGCCAAGTAGTTTAACACTGCAAATAATATCAGTTTGCATTAAGGACCCATAAGCCTGCGCCTGAGAGTTTCATGACAGAACTTGGCATGTTTTTAACATTTTGAACTACTGACTACAAGAAATTCGTATTGTAGTAATATATAATTTATAACATATAACAAAGAAATTTGTAATGTATAATTAGCTCTCTCTGTTTTGTTATCAAGAGAAAAACTGTGTTATCACCAAAAAAAAGTTTATCATTAAAAAATCTGTCTCAGAAGCCTGTCCAGTTTTATGAGGTACCTGCTTGCACAAATGCATCTTGCGAAGTCATTGCCCGATAGGCTAGTGAGGCAACAAGTCAACTGCCTAAGCTTTTTGACACAGGGACAGGATGTCTTATTTGTCATTTTGAAAACAATTTACAAAGGCAAATGGACTCTTTATGACAACTATGCACCCTCAGACATAGTTTCTGAGTCTGCATTGATGCTGACTAAACTGCAGACTTCTAGCTGACAGTCTATGTGTCATTACGTCATCAAAGTGTGAACTCACATTGCTATTTGGAACAGAGCTGAGTAACAGCATAGGAGGTGAAACCGAGAGACCACTCATGACCACAGAGAAGTGACAAAGAGGATATCTAATTTTATTATTTCTAATTTTGTACAACTTAAACTTATATCCACACTCTCAGTGACTTAAAAGCAAGAGTATTTAACTATTGTAGATGTGCATTTACAATATTTGCACATTCACTATAGATTTGGAATGATTTCTTTAGAAAGAGGAGCGGTTTGTGCAGACGATCAACTTGCTGTATATAGTAGTAGTTGCTGTCACCTAGTGGACGTTTTTAGTATGAAACTATTGTTAGCAGTCTGCTAATCAGCAGTTTTTCTTCAGTATCTCCTGATAATTCACGAGAGTGTACAAACTCTTCTAACAAGTGTTCATGCACTCAAACATAAAAGGGCCAACAAATACTAGTTAAAATTCAAAGGATTTTTTTAATTGCAAAAAAGCTAACTTTGCTGTGTTAACAAAATCATAATTGCAACCTGCATTGCTGAATAAATAGCCTACCACTGCAGTGGGATAATTTGGAACCGAGCCCTCTGGTGCATGATACTGTGGGCGTGTTGTGTTGCCTGTTTGCTCACAAATTGGCCTATTTTCAGTGGATGCAACAGAGTATTAGTCTGAACAAGCAGCAGGGACAGAACGCTAACTCAGCAACATCTCCCCTCAATGGGAATGCAAATAAAAACAAGATGCAAAGCAAAACCTTTGATTACCACTCACTTTCTGTACCAAAGTCCCTGAGCAGAAAAAAAAGAATACAAAAGAAAAAGGAAACTTTGTATTTGTATAAGAATCTCTTTTGTAAAATACTAATTAAAAATCCACTTTTTTTTTTTATAAAAAACTAACTGGGAGGCCTGTGCTGAAAGCACATGATCTCCAATGTAATCAGAAATATTTTTTTTTAAATTAGATAACATTAATAAAAAAGAGTTGGGACTACAATCTTCATGTTTAAAAGCTGAGGGGTGTTCAAATAATTACTTTTTATCTGCATCAAAATAAGAAATGTTTTTAGCATGCCTATATATTGCCATTTAATAAACATTGATCTGAAAGCCTTTAAATAAACCATTGAATAGTATATGAAATACTGAAAACTACTGACAGAGCACATGCTTGTGTACAAAACCCTCCGCCCAAGGCACATGTTCCAATGGCATGGCAGAATATGAACCTTATTCCTGCATACTGTCAGTCATCTTTCTTATCAGAGGTACTGTCCTCTTGGTTATTATGAGAAGCGGTACAGCAGTTAGAGAAACTGGCTTCAAAATCGAAATCCTCGCCCTGGAGACCCTGGTAACGCTGTAGCTCGATGTAGGTGGTGAAGAGCTTGGCATACTCTGGGTGGGTGAGAGCGAAGGTACGGAACTCATCTGAGAGACAAATAGAGACACGAAGGTTACTACAGATTTAGTTACTCAAAAGAGGCCAAACGAATCAAGTAAGGCAGTAATGGTTGAATAACATGATGTAAATATTCTATGATATAGTGTCCCAAATTAAAGGTTCACTTCACCCAAATATTAAAAAAACTGTCTTTAATTTCTCACCCTTATGTCATTCCAAACCCGTTAGAACTTTAGAACACAAACTAAGATATTTTTGATGAAATCCGAGAGCTTTTTGACCCTGTTTAGACAACAATGCAACATTCAAGGCCCAGAAAGGTAGTAAGGACTTTGTTAAAATAGCTCATGTGACATCAGTAGTTCAATTGTATTTTGATGAAGCCACAAGAATACTTTTTGTGCACAAAGAAAACCAAAATATTGACTTTATTCAACAATTTTTTCTTTTCTCTCTCAGTCTTCGACGCACACTCACAAAAGTACCACAATGCATGCATATTGTGAACGCACTTTTGTGAACAGAAGAGAAGAAATTGTTGGATTTGTTGAAAGTAATTCTTTTTTTTTTTGCACTAAAAGTATTCTTGTAGCTTCATAAAATTATGGGTGTCACATGAACTATTTTAACAATGTCCTTACAACCTTTCTGGGCCTTGAACGTGGCCATGGTAGTTGCGTTGCTGTCTATATGGAGGGTCAGAAAGCTCTCGGATTTCATCAAAAATATCTTAATTTGTGTCTGAAGATGAATGAAGGTCTTGCGGGTTTGGAACAATATGAGGGTGAGTAATTAATGACAGAATTTTCAATTTGGGACGCTATTTCCAATACATACAACTGATTGCCTGAAATCAACTCACACTTCAACTTCCTGCAAATATTATAAAAGACCAGTCACAGTCATGATTCATCCTTGACAAGTAATAAACTAGACAAACAACAACAAGCCTTCACTTGTAAATGTTCATAATTCTACACACAAATATTTTCCAAGGTGTTTGCTTACACAGCATAGAATCACTTGGTGCTAACCATGATGCTTTCATGTGCAGAAAAGCCTCGGGCCTCTGGGTGATACTCTTTTAATACCTTAAATTATTGTGGAAACTTTTGTTGAACTAGTAAACATTTATTTATAAAAAAACAGCATTCAGATTAAGATATATGCTAGTTCTTGCTTGCTGAATGCATGTAACATATAGCCCAAAGTCAAGGTTCAATTCAGACAAGTTAAATCATGACATAAAATGATCTATGTTAAGGAATTTGGGCTGTGATACTCCCTATATTGTCAACTCAGGGTAAATCCATGTTTTCAAAGCAGCTTCACAGGAAAATATTACTGTAATATGTGACCCTGGACCACAAAACCATTCATAAGAGTCTTTTTTTTAACATTAAGATTCATACACCATCTCAAAGCTGAATAAATAAGATTTCCACTGATGTATTGTTTGTTATGATAGGACGATATTTGGCGGAGATACTGGAATCTGAGCGTGCAAAAAAATCTAAATATTTAGAAAATCGACCTTTAAAGTTGTGCTAAAAACGTTCTTTGCAAACCATATTACTAATCAAAAATTAGGTTTCGATATGTTTACAGTAGGAAATCTACAAAATATCTTCATTGAACATGATCTTTACTTAATATCCTAATGATTTTTGGCATAAAAGAAAAATGTATAATTTTGACTCATACAATGTGGTTTTGGCTATTGCTACAAATATACCTGTGCTACTTATGACTGGTTTTGTGGTCCAGGGTCACATATCTGTAACATCTTACATCTTATTTTCAAATCAAAATGATCAAGTTCAGTAAAGATGATGTTAATATAATGCAATTCAGCATTGTGTAATTAGCTTAATGCAACCATGTGCAGTTCAGTTCAGTTTCACAAGTAACAGTTGGGTTTCACAACTTCAAATAAAACAATTGCCAAACTAGACAACCACTAAACATGCTAAATGGCAAAAGCAATGAACATAACAAAACATATAATTATCATGAAAGGTATAATAGTAGCAGTTATAATAGTATTTGTTTGCAAAAATTCATACACCATGGCTGAAAAAAGTATTCTCTGGATGATAGCACTTCTAACATGACTGACAGTCTTATCACTGTGGTAGTTGCTATACAGTTGGCATACACACCATAAGTTATGTGTCCTGATCCATCTGCATCGATTTCTTTGAAGAGGCTGTCGACGTCAAGATCACATACTCCAAGAGCAGAACGTAGCAAACTGCTAAACTCCTCTTGTGTGATACAGCTGTCCTCATCAATGTCGAAAAGCTGTGGAAAGAATTCAGACACAATTAGACATCCATCTCATTTTTTATATATACACGTGAATATTTTTGACAATAGATCACACAGCAGTAGTCCCCCATAGTAATGCTCTACTGTTGACTTTACGGTTTCTTTTTGTCAAGTTTGAGACTTTTTTGTAAACCACCTCGAGGTGTTACCAACCAGTGACACTTCAGTACTTATATGGTTTACCTTCATAACCACACCACATGATGTCTTTTAATCTTTATCAGATTAAATCTTCTTTTATTCATTGCACAATCATGTTCCACAAATTCATTTTGCTATTTTTTCACAATAACATCAGTGCTATCTGTAATATCATTACCTTAAAAGCAGTCTGAATGACTTCCTCATTATTAGCTGGGCGGCACAGAACTGTGACACCAATGACATACTCTCTGAAATCAATGGTGCCATCGCCATTCTACAAAGAGAAAGCATATGAAGACATATGAGAAGACTGACAATAAAGAAGATTTTAAAGAAGACAACTTTAAAATATCTGCTTCTTTTCTGAATCTAATCAGTCCTCTTTTCTATATCTTTTTCCATGTGGTTAGTTATGGCCATACTCACCCTGTCAAACAGACCGAAGAGCTCCTGTAGAGCTGGGCTGATGGGTATTTTGAGAAAGCTGGCAAACTCTTCAATTGTGATTCTGCCTCCTTTGCAAGAACAGGCTATGTTGGCAAAACTCTCTAATTCCTTTTTCACATTGTCCCACTTTAATCTGAATTTACAACAGAAACAGAGATTTTAAGCTTAAAACTGTCATTAATAACCTACCTTCATGTTGTTCCAAACCCGCAGGACCTTTGTTCATCTTCAAAACACAAATTAAGATACTTTTGATGAAATCCAAGAGCTTTTTGACCCTACATAGACAGTAATGCAACTACCATACTCAAGGCCCAGAAAGGTAGTAAGGACATCATTAAAATAGTCAATGTGACATTGGTGGTTCGACCATAAACCAAAGACTGACATGGAAGACAAGAACATTGTTGAATAAAGTCATTATTTTTGTTTCCTTTAAGCACAAAAAGCATTCTCATAGCTTCATAAAATTACATTTTAATAATGTCCTTACTACCTTTCTGGACCTTGAACGTGGTAGTTGTGTTGCTGTCCATGCAGGGACTGAAAGTTCTCGATTTTATCAAACATATCTTAATTTGTGTTACGAAGATTAACAAACGACATGAAGGTGAACAATTAATGACTGAATTTCATTTTTGGGTGAACTATCCCTTTAAATTGTATGTTATGTGGGCTGCCAGTCTCAATAATGTTCACTTATTACTATGGATATGTTTTTTTTATAATTTAAACTGTCATACTCCAATTTCCTGCTGATCTTGGTAAACTCCACGAGACCTGCCTCCATAGGCAGGGTCAGTTCTCCAGCTGCAATCATCAGACGACAATCTTCATAAGTGTGGTCTGTGACCGGCAAGGCCAGAGACCTAGTTACAGATTGAGAAATTGTGATACAAATATTAACACTGAAATATTGTATTGTGCATACATTGTAAATATCCATTAAATATAATGGTAACACTTTACTTAAAGCCTTTATATGTAATGCATTATTAATGTAGAAGTAATGCATTCATTATGTATTGTAATGCACCTAATAATGCATCGTATGATTTTATGAATAACTGTAACCACAGTTAAAATACATTACAATACTTTTTTATTCATTGTTAGATCTTTTGTATAATGCATTAAAACAGGTGACAAGGAAACCTTCAAATATTATAACACATTTTAAATTTGGTTCCAATTATTTATAAAAAGACATAATGCATCACAATGCACATTATGCATTGTGCCTATTTAATGCGTTATACATATGTGACCCAAGACCACAAAACCAGTCATAAGAGTACATTTTTCTAAATCTGAATAAAAAAGCTTTCCAATGGTTTGTGGCTTGCTAGGATGGGACAATAGTTGGCCGAGATACAACAATTTGAAAATCTGGAATCTAAGGGTGCAAAACAATCAAAATATTGAGATAATTGCTTTTAAAGTTCTTAGCAATAGATATTACTAATCAAAAATTAAGTTTTGATATATTTATGGTGGGATATTGACAAAGTATCTCCATGGAACATTATGTTTCCTTAATATCCTAATGATTTTTGGCATAAAAGAAAAAAACAAACATTTTGACCCATACAATGTATTTTTGGCTATTGCTGCAAATATACCTGTGCTACTTAAGACTGGTTTTGTGGTCCAGGGTCACATATAGGCTTTAAGTAAAGTGTTACTAATATAATATTATAAAGACATTAAAGAATAAACAGCAACAAGCCATGCTTACTCAGCCATCACAGCTCTCACTGACTGAGCAAACTTGATAGGACACTTTTTCTCCATCTCAGTAGGAATTTGAGGAGGCAGAAACTAAAACACAAACACAATACATATATAAACTTATATAGGTTTCAACTTTTTTGGAGATTAGCTATATAGCTTATGAGATTAGGTTTGTCATTATATTAAGCAAGATTGATCTCCTTAGCTTTTTCATCTTTTTGATATGTTTCTTCATCAAAGGTGCAAAAATCTGAGAATGTTATTATGAAATACACAATTTTTCTCACAGACCTCAACCTCCACTGTCGTATAGAGCTGACAGAGTGTGAGCAGCAGTAGTCTGGCCCTAAAACAGGAACTGGTGGTGAGGTTCCAAACCAACAGCATTTCAGGAAGCATTGCTCTCTTTATATGCATGACTGTGCAACTGCATTTCTCGTATGACATACTACAAAAGGGTCTCAAAACCAAGCTTATCTTACAAAGCGATCTACAACACTACACATACAGAGATGTCGCAATGTGAAAGGAGGAGGATGAGAATTTAGTCAGACAGCATGCTGTTTTCCCTTTTTATCGGAATATAAATTTTGCTCTAAATCTTAAAATGCCAGTAAACCAATGAAACATCTATTTTGGCTCATCAAAGAGTGTTTATTGCAACATTGTATTCAATCCAGTCATCTGACTTATGACTTTTTTGTTGTGACAGTGATTGGAAAAGGCCTAGTTGTGGAAGCATTTCATCAGTTGTGTACATACTTTAGGCTTTGTTTATGTTTATTATTACTTACGATTCTGGGCCCTGCCATGTCCATGTAACTGTGTCCTGTAAGTATTAAAAAGACAAGCATTTGTAAGAATTCTCTCATTTAAAAATGAGCTATTCACACAAGAGCAACAGATTATACAAGAGCTCAAGCTGACAGACATGCAGAGCCTTTAGTTTACTGCGCCACATGCTTTTCTATCCAAATTTTATGGTCGTCTACTATAGTACTTTCTTCTTGGTTATTTATGGATTTGTATTTTACATATGTTTACAACTGTGTTACTCAACTGTGTTTGCATTTGTCCCCTAGAAGGCACCATAACAATAGTACAGGACTGATGTTGAATTCATACTGACCAACTTATTTGGATATCTGATCATAACAGGCTGTACTGGCACCCCTGGGATAAAGGCACCTATTGAGGTAAAAAGAGTAGCACATGAAAAACTGCTCAGTACAACAGTCATATCTGTTTTCTTTATGAAGTCATATGCTAAAGAATGCAGTTAAATCCCTGCCTGAAACCCTATTGATCTCACCATGCCCTACAGTAAATATCAGGTCACAGCTATTTGACTAGTTCTCAAGTGGACAATCAATGATTATCAATGAAGCAAACACTGTTCTAATGATATGACCTAAATGTGTGTAGAAAAAAAATCTATAGATGTTATATAATACAACAATAAACATCACACTGACCTGCTAAATTAATGAAGCCTATTTCGAACAGAGTTTGTGAAATATATTTAAATAAATGTCACTGACTCAAAGGGATTTGAGTCTTAGCGGTGTGGATAATACCTATTCATACACGCAACATTCATCTCTCTCTCTTTTATGTGCCGCTAGTTTTGCTGGGCTCAGCAGACCTCATTTTAACTTTTTTAGCATGCCAAAACAAACTGCAAGCTTTGGAAACCCCTAATACTACGATAGTTTCTATTTCCCTTCTCTTGTATATATTTGCATTAGGAAAATTAGTTATCTGATAACAGACGACAAGATTTTCATATGGCGCGGTTCATACACAAATTTCATTATCTACTGAATTAGGGACTTTTGACTCAACACACTGTTTCTGTATCTTTACTGCATCTGTAACATCTCAACCAGATCATAACAGTTAATCAGCATTATTATAGTGTCCAAATTAGAATTCTCTTTCTATAAAAACAAACAAACTGACAAAAATAAACAATCTGCTCACCTTGTTTAAAGGTAATGAGACATGATCTGTTCGTACACGTTCCTTCAGGAAAAATCAGCACCTAAAAAAAGAAAGAAAAAGAAACTAACACCAGTGATATTTTTAGTGGTACCAATCACTCCTTAATAACACAGTTGGTAAAACTAATTAAACATTAAGAATGTTGGCACAGAACATTGTTTAGGAACCGGACATCCTTTATTCTAGCTGAGGAAGTATAGGTCTAAGTAATTTCCTGCTTTCAATAGCTGGAATACACTTAGTTTGTTACTTTGGTTTCATATTCTGAAATTCTCAAGGTATATTTATTTAACCTTTTTTTAAAACATGGTTTTATTTTTGACTACCGTATTTTAAAGACACATATAAAAATAAAATAAAATAAAATAAAATATTGGAAAATATAAATATAGTTATATAAAATATAGTTAGGCAGCATAACCTTTCATGCATAATGTAATCAAGCTAATTTGTGTTGTATATTGTGGAGGCATTTTTATTTAAACTTGGTTTTATTTTTGACCATTTTAAAGTTATATATCAAAAAAGAAAAGTTAAATAAAATAAAATAAGCAAATTTATTGTGTATATTGTGGAGGCATATTTATTTAACCTTTTTTAACATGGTTTAATTTTTGACAATTTTGAAGTCACATATGATAAAATAAATTAAAATAAAATATTGGTGTGAGGCAGCATAACCTTAAATGCATAATGTAATCAAGCAAATTTGTGGTTTATAGTGTGGAGGCATATTTATTTAAACTTTTTTTTAACATGGTTTTATTTTTGACCATTTTAAAGTCACATATGAAAAAAAAGTAAAGTAAAATAAAATAAAATATTGGCGTGAGGCAGCATAACCTTTCATGCATAATGTAATCAAGCTAATTGGTTGTGTATATTGTTTGATTACATTATAATAAATACAATGTAATATAAATAAAATAAAATAAAATAAAATAAAATAAAACAAGCAAATTTATTGTGTATATTGTGGAGGCATATTTATTTAACATTTTTTTTACATGGTTTTATTTTTGACTATTTTAAAGTCACACATAAAAAATGAAATAAAATAAAATATTGGAGTGAGCCAGCATAACCTTTCATGCATAATGTAATTAAGCAAATTTGTGGTGTATATTTTGGAGGCATATTTATTTTTGACCATTTTAAAGTCACACATGAAAAAATAAAATAAAATAATAAAAAATATAATAGATATTTTAAAACATAGATAGGAGATACTCGCCTGTGGCCAGTGTCCGCCTGACTTTGCTCTCCGCTCAATCTCAAGAATAGTGTTTCTACGAGAATCTGGATCTTTGCGCGACACAAGCACAGGCTGTACACAGCGCAAAAACCCTGTGGAACACAATATTTTTTACCCATGTGAGAATAAGTCAATGCGAAGTAATGATAAAATTTGTTGAACCCAAACTGATAAACGAAGCATACAGTCAAACTAAAATTATTCACACACGAGATATAATATTTGATATTTGATACTATAGTTAATTTATGTAAGTGAGGATAGCAAAATAAAGTTAACTGTGACATATTATATGTTACATTCCTTTCCATCAAAGTTATCTGACATTATCAAGATGAATTTGTTCTGACACAGTTTGTAAACTATAGCATATAAACTAATAATGTGAGAAATTTTGAAGGTGTCTGAATACATTTTGTTTTGACTGTAGATGTTCAAAAGCTATTGGAACACATTATGAAATCATTTGGCATTAGATTTTGTTTTTGTGTAAACCGATATTGATGCAAATATCCATACTGCCAAAGATCGGTGCTTCCAGGGACTCAGAGCGGGATACAGTAGAGGGTAGACCAGCTTCAATACAGACAATGGCGTCAAAGAAGGAAGAGTGAGGGGCCACAGCTAGAATGGGGGCCTCTAGACTGCTGGCCTGCTTCCCCTTTACCACCACCCTGAAGCCCATGCCGAAGAAATACAGCCGGCCTAGAAAGGTCATCACTCTTTTGTGCAAGAACCTGCCCACAAACACACATACAAGCACACACAAAAAAAAATCATACTGGGTAATGACATCAATTGGTCCAACATACTGACACACAAAAGGCTTGCTTAAACGGCTTTGACACGGAGTTCTCATAAGGTATCAGATCAGCACATTGTTGCATCAGTTAAGGGAAAAACCACATCCCTCCAAAAGCCGTGTTACCTCCTACGCAAAGACTTAATTAATCTGATCACTGATCAGTGTGGTCAGTCCAAGCAAAAACGAGATATAGCAAAATGAGCTGTTTTGCAAGAAACCATGTGGCCTGTTCAACAGAAGAATGAATTAAACAGAACGTAAGGGGCTCTGTAATGCGGCAAATATGTGTAATGGCTGATATGCAAACCACCAACTCTCACATCTATTATTAATACAGAGAAAACAAACACACATAAAAATACAACAATTACCACCCACAATTCCTGACAAATGACTATCCGCTTATGTTTAACAAAAATATTTTAGCTTGTAGCAAAAGACACAAATTAGGAACTAAGATAAAACATGTAAAAGGCAGCGCTATTTTTAAATTAATTATTAAAAAGGTGTATTTTAGTCTTGTGGTGAAATGTAGGAGGTGGTGCGTAGGCTATCTGTGTGTGACATGAGTCAATAGAGTTTAGTATTTACCTTCTCCAGCCAGTCATGGGCTCCACTGCTCCTTTCAGAGACTGTCTGAATGTTATCATGACCGAAACCGGCCACATGACCATGAGAACGAGAAGCAAGAAAATGCCACGGAGCGGCACAAGGATGAGTCCTTGAAGACAACACTAAACACAGACATAAGAAAAAAAATGACATACTCACACAATAAATATCAAATATAGTTTTCACTGGTAGAGGGCGCATATTCAAAACAAACAAGAAACAAAGGCGTAGTTTGATGACGCCGTGATTGAGTGTTGTATCATGAGAGTTGTTGTCTTTATCCTCACAGCCAATGCAATCCGACAGGACACGGGCATCATGTCTATGGATGAGCTCAAATCAGCGAAGCTTTTATTATGCCACAGTCGGTCTTTCTCCGGTCTTGCATATGTAGGAAAAAGCAGCTAGATACGTTTGAGTTTGTTGAAGCGTTGTTATATGTTGCTACTCTGTGTGTTATTCACCTGTCTAAAAAAAAAAATGCATCGAACATTAAAATGTCTTTGGAGTTTATGTTTTCTACAAAAAAAAAAAAAAAAAAAAAAAAAAAGAAATGGTCTGTTACACTAGTTAAAATTGCTTATTTCTCTGGATTTAAACATTCTTTAAAACATTTGGGATAATGTAAGTACACAAGACAGCAAAATATATAACACTGCTCTAGTGGTTTATGGATGTTTTAATAATAACATAATCTTACATATTGTGCCCATAAGAGACAGACATGTAACTGGTTTTAGGGGGTGAAAAATACTGTAAAACAAATTATAACCTCCAAGTGTAACTGTTACGGGTGTGTGCAGGACGAGACGAGAGATGGTATTCAAACAAACAACTATATTTAATATCAATCTTCAAGAGGAACAAGGCAGGAACAGAGATCTTCACACACTTTAGACAACATTAAGGACCGACAATAAACTCAAGAAAAAGACAGACTTATAAATGGTGACTAATCATTGAACACAGGTGACGGTGATGACACAAACGAGGACTAAACCAAATGCTCACAAAATGACAGGGGGAGACAAAAACAGATGTGAACTGTGACATTACGTCCTCGCGCCGTAGAAAAACAAAAAAGAAGAGAGGGGCAGAAAACCAGAAACCTTGAGTCCATGAGGGAGGGGGCTTCGGCGGAGGCCGCAACCGAAGGAGGGGGACCAAAAAAAAAGTCCAAGTGACAGAAACGACAGTCCAAGGGGGCGACGATGGTGGGAGGAGCCAGGGAGAAAACAGGAGGGACCTGAAGCAGGAGAGCAGGACCCAGATCGCAGCCAGGATGACGGCCCACGGTGGAGCCGATGGAGGGAGGAGCCGTGGAGGAAGGACCGCCGACTCCAGGGGGCCGACCGACAGAGGCGGAGCAGTTGGCAGAGGAACCCGAGGCGGAGATGGAGAGCCGAGGGACCAGGGCGACACCGCGGAACCGGAGGCTCTGGCGGCCGAGGCGGAGATCCGGAGGTCCACAGCGGAGCCGGAGCGACAGAAGAAAAAAGGCGACGCTGACGGGAAGGAGGAGCCTGACAGAGCGACGAGGCGAAGCCAGAGGAGTGGAGTCCCGAGGCGGCGGATGGTCGACGACTGACCAAAGCGGAGCCGGAAGGACGATGGAGCCCGGTGGAGCTGGTGGGCCGACGGGCGACGGTGGAGCTGAGGGCGCAGAGAGCCGTGGTGGAGCCGCAGGGTTGGAGGGCCGAGGTGGAGATCTGGGCTCGGAGGCTGGAGGCGGAGCTGAGGGAACCTCCAGCCATGCCCCCGATGTGAGCTGGCATCCCTGCGGCGAGCCCACTGCATAGATGGTGGGCTGAGGGTGAGCAAGGGGACTGGCTGATGACTTCAGGGACTCTGGACGGCTGGATGGAACCAGCGGGGACTCAGGACGGCTGGGCGGAACCAGCGGGGAACAGGCAGATCCAGACAGAAGAGGGCGGGTGGGGGGGAAGTTCATGCAAGCCAGTGGTTCAGAGAAAAAGTCTATTAAATCAGGCGTGTTATACTCCACAACTTCGGAGAAGAAGTCAATTAAGTCCCCAGAGATGTCTTCCAGCTCATCCCCAGTGGTGTTGCAGTGGGCAGGACTCTCCATTTACCTCACCTGCTCCACGTCGCAATCCACCGTCGCAGATGTAGACTCCGGCTCACGCACCTGATCAGTCGGAGAGGGCTCTGGCTCTGTCGCTCGCGGCTCTAGTCCCTCATCCGCGGTGTGCTCGGGTTCGTGCTCTGCGTGTCGGGGTGATGGTTTGCTGCTCTCTGGGTCATGAGTGGGGCTGACGTCCTCCTCGATGAAGCAGACAGTCCAGGAAGATCTACAGGACGCCAGCACCCACTCAATGTATTCGGCGATGCTCTCTCGAGGACCCTCCCCGGACAGCTGCGCTTTGGTGGTGATGTTAAGTCCCTTGCGAAAGAACGTGCACAGGCAGCTGTCCGGGTAGTGCGTGAGTGGTATGAGTTGCACAAAGTCTCTGGTGTGGTCCTCGAGAGAATGGCTCCCCTGCTCCAGGAGGATGATGAAAACGTTGGGGTCATCCATGAGGGAAAAAAAAAAATAAATAAATAAAACACTGTTACAAAAAACGGAAAAGAAACGCAGGGGAAGACGCCGTGAACGGTTTCGGTCGGTCCTTCTGTTACGGGTGTGTGCAGGACGAGACGAGACGATAGACGGTATTCAAACAAACAACTATATTTAATATCAATCTTCAAGAGGAACAAGGCAGGAACAGAGATCTTCACACACTTTAGGCAACATTAAGGACCGACAATAAACTCAAGAAAAAGACAGACTTATAAATGGTGACTAATCATTGAACACAGGTGACGGTGATGACACAAACGAGGACTAAACCAAATGCACACAAAATGACAGGGGGAGACAAAAACAGACGTGAAATGTGACAGTAACATAGGAATAATTACAAACAATGCCACAGCATATTTCATGAATGCAGAGAGCTGTTTGATACATGTAATAAAGTATTTCATACATGTAATAAAGTATAAAGTTATCTAACATACAAATAACCCAGCACAACTCCCATCCTTGGCTGCAGGATGACTTAAAGGTATTAGGTGGAAATGTAATGTAGTCAAGACCTGTCTGTAACTACTTTAGAGTTTTTCCCTGAAAATAATTGTAATCTAAAACATTCATCAGCCAATCAGATTTAAGCATTCAACAGCCCTATTAAAAATGAAATAAAATAAAATAATCAATAATATATATATATATTTTATGCTTTTACTGAAGAACATACACCTTTTCAAATGTCTGGAATCACAAAATGAAATAGTTTGAAAAAGCATATTTTATATAACTTTAGCAGAAATACAGAAAATAACACAAAACCAGTCATAAGGTTCCATTTTTATAAGCTTTTCATTGATGTATAGTTTTGTTAAAAATATGAAATCTGAGGGTGCAAAATAAATCTACATTTTGAGATAATTACCTTTAAAGTTGTCCAAATGAAGTTCTTAGCAATGCATGCTACTAATCAAAAAAATAAGTTTTGATATATTAATCATAGGACATTTACAAAATATCTTCATGGAACATGATCTTCATATATCTTTTATCTTTTATATCCTAATGATTTTTGGCATAAAAGAAAAATCGATCATTTTGACCCATACAATGTATTTTTGGCTATTGCTACAAATATACCCTTACGACTTATGACTGGTATTGTGGCCCAGGGTCACATATAAGCAGGGTTGAATTGCCTCAAATATTGTGTTGGACAATGGGGGTCTTTGGGTCAAAAAGGTTGGGAAACACTGACTTGGCATGTACACTAGTTAGTTTATGAACACATAAGGTTAAGCAGGATAGGCTATAGTTCAGTTAGGACATTTGAGTAATTTTTATAAACATGCCTTAGAAAAAACACTACTGGTGTGCATTTTGAGGCAAAACAAAGGCACCAACATATTTTAAGATCAATCAGTGCAAGTTTCTTTAAGTTGAAACAGCTCAGACTTACATTTTAGACTGGGACTAGGTTTAAGCCTTGTCTGTGAAACTGGTGGATAGTGTCATAGATCTTGATTGTGTTCAACAATTAAAAGCATACAATAATTTCCACAATGTATTGGACTGATATTATATACTGTACCAAAAACATCTTATTATGCAACTTTATAACAAATATTTCTAACAAAAATAACATAACGTTCTCTCTACCACGTTAATTGTAAACTGGGTTACTGTGGGATTTTCTCTTATTACAAAAACGGTAACACTTTTTAAAATTGTAACATCAAATAAGTAACATCATTTAAACACTTTCTGCAGCATAATGGGAATTGTAATTCTAATTTATTTACTAATATGACATCTTTTAAATTTGCTGACAGCATTTGCTAGTCCTGTTCCCTATTCAGTTAAGTTACTGTAAGATTGTTAAAAACTAACGGAGGAAGTAAGAGAGATCATGCAATAGATTAGGGAAACGAATCATTTGCCAAATCAGATTAAATGTGGATAAATGCATAAAATGAAGAACTGACTTAAGTGAAGAATAATATTGACAGAATGCATGTTAGAAATTGACAGCAGGACTCACTTTGATTTTATCGGCTTTGGTTAAGGTAAGGTCGTGCACAAATGGGTTGATGACGGCGGGCAGCAGCAGGGAATGCTGTCTGGGCAGCGCGAACACTCTCTGCGGAGGCATCCTCACTCATCACACTAGCGTCTTCATGTGTCCAAACCCCTGTCAAAGAAGCGCTTCCTCTTTACACACTACAAGCACCACCTCACACATGACTCCTCCAGCTCTAGCGGTCTGCGGATGTGTTTCACAATCAAGTGAGCTACCTAACTAGAATGCATTTTCTAATCATAGGCGTGTGCTGCAACTCTGGGCATTTTAGGAGGATGTCAGGAGGCAAAGTTTAGTTTGTGTGTGTGAACCGGCTGCCTCAAAATGTGCTTAGAATGTCCTAGAACGTGGTGTAAATAGGCAGTCCAGTTGGGTTTTGAGACAAAGCCTGTGTTTACACTCCACCGCTTACGGACATAATCCTATTAGCCCTTATAGTAGCCATTCGGAGCTGTTATTCGCTACAGGTCGACAGCTTAGGCTACGAGTGGGTCGCTAGCCATAATGAAATCTTACTAATACATTATTGTTTAACAAAGGAAGTATACGGAACTGAGAAACATTTTCTGACCATACTTCATAATCAGTGTTGGGTGTAACGCGTTACAAAGTAACGCGTTACTGTAATAATATTACTTTTTTCAGTAACTAGCAGTGTAAGGCATTACTCGTCCGAAAATTGTAATATTATTACAGTTTTCCCGAGCTAGTTACTTGCGTTACATTTGGTAGCACCTTCATCACACACAAGGCACACGACAACACAGAAGGGAAGGGGAGGGGGGCGTGAATGGGAACAGTGATTGGTCTGGGTTTGGCACGAGGTATCATTAAATTACCATCACCGATTGGTCGACACCCGGCAGCCAGCAGCAGAGCGGCACTTGCAAATAGAGACCTGCAAACCCGCGGGACCCAACGCAACAGAGTGCGGCGCGGGACAAAACTTGATGGACAAGTGCGTGTGCTGGTGCGGGCGGGTAGAGACTCGTGTGTGTGTGTGTGTGTGTGTGTGTGTGTGTGTGTGTGTGTGTGTGTGTGTGTGTGTGTGTGTGCGGGATGCGGGAAAATAAAATGATTCGCGGGACTCCCGCAATATAGAAATATCTAAACATAAAATATCTAAAAAAAAAAAAAAAATTTATTCGTCTATTGCACAAAAGCAGCAAGAACAACATATATTATTAGTAAGAGCAAGAATAGGCAGTTTCGATTTAAAACTTGTTTGCAGCATGAGCAATGTAGCCATCTGCTGATTTTTGGAACGCATCGCCAATCAATGGTGTTTAAGATCACTCACTGCTCAAAAGTTTTGAACAGTGCTGAATATTGCGTGCTTACGAATCACAACACACGTAGACCTTTATGAAAGATTAATTGTGCATAATATCCATTGTGTTATAAGAGCTTTATGAGATCGCGTATGCACTGGATGCACGCAGTAGGTCATGCTTTTTTGTTTAGAATAACAGTTTTTTGTGTAAGAAAAAAAAATGTAACTAGTAATATAACTAGTTACTTTCTCCAGGGAGTAATAAAGTAAAGTAAGGCATTACTATTTTATATTACTTTTTTGAGTAACTAACCCCAACACTGTTCATAATACATACCGAGTGCTCCGCTGACAAGACTGAAGCAGTGATGCTCGACTCGAGAATCAATCACTCGTTTGAATCGATTCTTTCCAAAGCACTGAACTAACGGGTTACGGTCTGAACAGTTCGGACACGCACCGAATCATTTAAAGCGGTTCTTCACTCAGCACAACAGTAACGGGATATTTAACAACATAAAGGAAGTAAAACTACATATTTATGATTAATTGAAACCAAACTACATCCTAGGTGTTTTCAGCGACGAATTTCGTTCAACCGCGCATTTCTGTACTGCAGTAAAGAAAATTTTCAGTCAGTGGTCAGTGTTCACCCTGATGGTTCAACTTACTTAACCTAACCTGGGCAAATTGAGCCACAGGAACACTTCTTTTATAACAAGCCATCATTTTAGATCCCTTTGTCATATATACATTCTGATCATTTAAAATGATAGGAAACATCCCGAAATAACTTTATATACTTTAATTGTACTTCTGCCTCAGTTTCCCTTATTTTTAAGACCATTCTCTTACCCCATTCTCCTCTACCATAAAATCAGGTTTCAGCTATCAAAAAATGCAATATATTTTTCTCCTCCCATAGATAAATATGAGGGGTAATAAATAGCATACTGAGATACATAAACATATTGAGAGCTCGGCTTTTATACAAGAACCACTAGATGTCGCTGTTTGTCTAAATGTGACAGGACTTATTTTAAAGAAGTTCAATAATGGGAACCATACCTACCGTTTTCTTAATGTGAATGTCAAAGAATCATCACTCGGATTTAGTACAATGCTGATGTTAAATGTTAAAATTGAAAAGTTGAATGCCAAAATTCCATGTAAAGGATAGTTAATATTTATTTTGAGACATAGTGACAAAGTGCACCAAGCAAAACAGAAAATAATAAAAATAAAACATTACAAATATAAACAGATTGTATGTCAATTAAAAAGCTACAAAAAAAAAAAAAAGATTACAACTGATTATTAATCAGTAATCTCATGATACTTGCTTGACATGAGTCCATCATGCAACAAACCCTATACAACAGTCTTCAGGCAACCCGTGCCGTGAATCTCTCTGTACCATGAGATGAAAAAAAAAAAACAAGACTAACAAAAATGATGTGCTTTGACAGTTGTTTGGTCTCTTTGTTTTTACACAATTATCATGTATAAAATGTGTCTTCTTAATAAACGCAGGATTTTTTTTATTGGATAGTATTTACTACAAAATAAAACATGAATGAAGTCCTTAATATTTGCATATCAGTACTAGGAAAATTTGTGCTTTTACATACTGCCTGGATGAATTTTATTCTGTGCAAATAAAAAAAAGAGATACATCTCACTGACACCACTGCCACATTTACATGTAACTGTGAAATGTCATAAGTCCTTTTAAATCTGATGTTATACATATAGGCTATATTAAGGGGTAGGAGCTAAACCCTCTCATAATTAAAAATGAACAAAAAGTATCACAAGTATGACAAAACATCAAAAATTACAGTCTTTTCTGCCTATGTTTGGCATGCAGAGATGGTCCAGGCAGTGAAGGCTACCAGGCCTCTCTGGTTAGCTAAGGATTGGTTATAATCTAATAGGCTCTGACTAACCAGGAGGGGCAGAATGGTAAATTTGAGTGCTGTCATTTGGCAAGGTAACACTGGCCTTGTTTATCTAGTGATGAAGGTCATCACAGAGTGCCAGGGCTGAATGTTCTGCTGATGTTCAGCAACGTAGCCAGTCCTTTTTGATCTCTCCAACTTTGACAATTTTCAGAGTGCTGTCATCCATTTTGAGATAGTGGGAGTCTTTGAAGAAGTAGCTGTGACCTGAAAATATTTAGTAAGAGAAAAACAAAACAAAGTTAAAAAAGAACTGAGGTAAATAATGGTCTATATAATACAATTTAGTTATTCAATTAAATTTACATTTTTTAAAAATTAAAATTCTGAAGAGTGGGCTCTAATTCACAACCTAGAGAAGCTGATTTTACTTGCAAACAGCCCAATTACAAACAGAGAAACCTTTCAGACACCACACAGGCCTGCTCTATGAAGTGTGTACATGTGTGTACCTGTATGAGTGTTTATGTGTGTTAGTGACAGCAGAGGAAAGAGTTAGGTGGCTCTAAAAGCATGTATATTAAGTAAATTCCAGTAAATCTAAACAAAACCAGAGCACCTTGCGTAAAACTGTTATAAATCCTTAACCTCTCTCTCTTTTAAGCTTTTCTCTCGTTTGGAGATTTTATGTGCACTTTAGACAGAGGCTGTTACTGGAAAAAATGCCTCATGTTGAGCAGGGGGAAACATATAGTTGGGTTTTTTTTGTTGTTGAAGGCCTAAAGCCAGCTGTAATTGGGTTGGAGTTAACTGCCAAGAATGCTCTACCAGGCTCCACTTTGGTCCAGCTCACACACACACACACACACACACACACACACACACACACACACACACACACACACACACACACACACACACACACACACACACACACACACACACACACACACACACACACAACCCATGTTGGGTTTACATGTTTTATGGGGACATTCCATAGGTATAATGGTTTTTATACTGTACAAACCGTACTTTCTATCACCCTACACCTACCCTACACCTAAACCTAGCCCTCACAGGAGATTGTGCACACTTTTACTTCCTCAAAAAAACTCATTGTGCATGATTTATAAGCCTGTTTCCTCATGGGGACCTAAGAAATGTCCCCACAAGGTCAAAATCTACTGGTATTCCTATCCTTGTGGGGACATTTGGTCCCCACAACGTGATGAATACCAGGTACACACACACACACACACACACACACACACACACACACACACACACACACACACACACACACACACACACACACACACACACACACACACACACACACACAGAGGACCAAATGTAAGCAGTTACTGAAAGAAATCAGTAATATATGTGAGATCTAACAGAATGTAGGTGAAAGAGGGAAAAGTATGAGATGAAAGGTTATTTTAGGATAGAGGTCAGCAGAGGAATACCATAGACAAAGCTGGATTTGAAGCCAGGCACTTACCGTCACTATTAAGACTGAGAGCAGCATCTAGGTCATCAGGGATAGCAGTCCAAGAATCTGCAATTAGTTTAGGGAAGCCTGGATCCATCTTCTTCTTGGCTTCATTGTATCTGAGAAGTCATGGAAAAAGTGAACATTATAATCAACATATTTCACTTTTCCTAACTTTGAAATTCCTTGTCATTCCTTCAGTAGGTGTGTAGTTTTAAAAGCATTTGTAAATTCCAGTAAATCTCAATGATATAACAGTCTTGAGTTCATTTATATACGTGACCCTGGACCACAAAACCAGTCTTAAGTCTCTGAGGTATATTTGTAGCAATAGCCAAAAATACATTGTATGGGTCAAAATTATTGATTTCTCTTTTATGTCAAAAATCATTAGGAAATTAAGTAAAGATCATGTTACATTAAGATTTTTTGTAAAATTCCTACTGTAAACCTATCAAAATGTAATTTTTGATTAGTAATATGCATTGTTAAGAACTTGATTTGGACAACTTTAAAGGTGATTTTCTCAGTATTTTGATTTTTTTGCACCCTCAGATTTCAGATTTTCAAATAGATGTATCTCAGCCAAATATTGTCCTATCCTAACAAACTATACATCAATAGAAAGCTCATTTATTGAGCTTTCATATGATGTATATATCTCAGTTTTGTAAAATTTAACCTTATGACTGGTTTTGTGGTCCAGGGTCACATATAGCCTTGTCCTTATAATATCTGGTATCACTTGAGTGGAAAAAATACTTTAGTGGAAAAAGGCTTCTCAAGGAACATTCATTTTATTGTAAGTCTGCTATAATTTATTAAAATAATTTCTACATCTGTGGAACTTTGAAATATAACAAAAAAATGGATTTCATAATTCACAACTGCATACTTCCACATTAGTCTTTTAAAGCAACAAGGTATTTTGCCCGTTAATCACAGTGAACACATACTTTATTAAGCCCACAGATGCTGAGAGATATTTAAAAGTAGATTACCTCCAGAACTTGTTTCCAGCAAATAAGTAAGTCTTCTTGCTCTTGTGGAAGGAGTAGGCAGCATCAATTCCATGCAAATCTGAAGGAAGACCCATGCTGGAGATCTTCTTGGGATAGTCTCTCTCCAGAGTACTGGCCGAATATATCCACATCTCATCACCTAGAGAAGCAATTAAAATATTTTAAATACAAATTGTGTTTGGAAGACGCACACAAACTAATTGGGTTTTCAGACACAGAATATTTATAACATACAATATACAGCATACAGCATTTTTCAGAAATTTACAAAACCTTGCTTTCTGACATACACTTTGGTTCAAAAGTATTAAAAATACAGTACAACTCTAATATTGTGAAATGTTATTACAATTTAACCACTTAACTGTTTTTGAAAATGAGAAAGTGCACTAACTTAAATTATTATAATTCATGAACGCTTTTGAATATAGACCTAAGGTCTCTTTTAAAGATGACACTTTAATAAAATAAAGGTATTAAAAGTTATAGAAGTTAAAAATTACTGTAAAGAAAATGTATTGTACTATTTTTCTTTTTATTTTATGTAAGATAAATATTTAAAAATACAAAATTGCTATAAAATTAAAGCCATATGTCTACATAAGTTGTGTTCCAAATTTGACGTTGATTTAAAAAAAAAAAAAAGAGGTTCATATACAATTTTGTTTAGGCGTTATACCAAAAAAAGCCACCAGGTGCCAGCCAAACTCCATTGAAAAAATTTTTTTGTAAGCATTTCTGTCACAAATCTAACAATTATAAAACGTTTTCTATCTGTAATACGACATCCCGGCTAAGGGGGAGGCGACGACCGCTAAAAGATTTTGAAGTACCATTTCTTTGGTAATGCAATGTCCATTTTCACAGAATGAATTTTGAAATTTTAAGCTTTCAAATGGTATATCACTTGATTACTAAAACATGTGATAGAAAAATAAGACCTTTTGTGACAAGGTCAGAACTCCTGTTATGATGTAGATTTGTGATAAAATTTTGGTGCACTCATGTCATAAATTAAAGGTTGTATCAGCGATTTCTAGCCTGAAACATAAAGTGTCAAATTCAGCTGACCTTTCATCATGATCCGCTCGCTGCCTGCCCCATAAATTGTCTGTGAAAAAAACGCGTCTCTCTGGTCAGCCTAGAGTCCGAGATATGCCAAAAAAACAATCGGCACTACCAATCTTTCCACAGATAAACAAACAGTGTTCCAACCAATCAGCGTCAGGGGTTTGGTGTCGTGGACTTTCGCTCCGCCTCCCTCACATCCCTGCACCAGTAGGAAAGTCCACAACACCAAACCCCTGACGCTGATTGGTTGGAACACTGTTTGTTTTTCTGTGGAATGGTTGGTAGCACCGATTGTTTTTTTTGGCATATCTCGGACCCTAGGCTGACCAGAGAGACGCGTTTTTTTACAGCCTATTTATGGGGCAAGCAGCGAGCGGATCGTGAAGAAAGGTCAGCTGAAATTGACACTTTATGTTTTAGGCTAGAAATCGCTGATACAACCTTTAATCTATTATTGTTGCTACATAATTTGTAACAAAAAAATGGTAAAATATCAATTTAGGAGTATTAGGCCTTTCAAATGATATACAGTTTGACATGATTACTTTAGGATTTAATGGTAATATATTGAAGTAAACTTAGGTGTCCCGTATACGGGACGGTGATAGTTTTAATATATTTTAAAATATAATTTATTCCCAAGATGCAAAGCTGAATTTTCAGCAGTCATTACTCCTGTCTTCAATGTCACATGATCCTTTAGAAATCATTCTATTATCACTATTATACTATATTATTATCAATGTTGAAAACAGCTGTGCTGCTTAATATTATTGTGTAAACTGTGAAACATTTTTCAGAATTCTTTGAAAAATAGAAAAGTTAAAAAAGAATAGCATATATTTAAAGAACTTTTTTAGTTCACATTATAAAAGTCTGTCACTTTTTATCAATTTAATGCTTTCTCACTGAAAAAAATGATGAATTTCTTTCTAAATATATAAATAAATAAACACATACTGACCCTAAACTGTTGAATGGTGGTGCTTGTTTCTCAGTAATTAAATAAGTGAAATTTACACACAAGAGACAGAAACATACCCACATTAAAACTATTTGTTTGTACTTGTTTGTACAAAGATAGCTTTTAACACGTCACTTAAGTCCACTGAAAAGTACACTATCCCATAAATAGAGGATGCAATACAGTAAAAATAAAACTGTATCATGTAGCAGGATCAAATCCTTTACTAGCACGTACACTTTGCGATGCCATAGAAGAATGTTTTTTTTTTTTAAAAAGGTTCCATAAAGAACCTTTAACATCTGAAGAACCTTTCTGTTTCACAGAAGGTTCTTTGTGACAAAGACGGTTCTTTAGATTATAAAAAGGTAAAAAAGAGATGGTTCTTTAAAGAGCCTTTGACAAAATGCTTCTTCTATGGCTTCCTTTATTTTTAAGAGTGTAATTGAATCAAAAGGAGATACTTGCAATGACTAAGATTACCATCACTAACTTCTGTATTATTGATAGTAACAGACTTCACAGGGAAATGTCATGACTTATTCATCACTGGATTTGATCTATACTAGGTCCCAAAAGCATTTTTCCAATCTCAAGTCTAATTTCTATATATGTGACCCTGGACCACAAAACCAGTCTTAAGTCGCTGGGGTATATTTGTAGCAATAGCCAAAAATACATTGCATGGGTCAAAATTTTTGATTTTTCTTTTATGCCAAAAATCATTAAGAAATTAAGTAAAGTTCATGTTCCATGAAGATTTTTTGTAAAATTCCTACTGTAAACATATCAAAATGTAATTTTTGATTTGTAATATCCATTGTTAAGAACCTAATTTGGACAACTTTAAAGGTGATTTTCTCAGTCTTTTAGATTTTTTTGCATCCTCAGATTTCTGATTTCAAATAGATGTATCTCAGCCAAATATTGTCCTATCCTTTGTCAAATTTAACCTTATGACTGGTTTTGTGGTCCAGGGTCACATATATCTAAACCATAACCCATCTCAGTTTATAGTGCAAGTATGTGAAGAATACATGTATACAGAGACGGATTTGGTGGATTATCTTTTCTTGCCATTTCTCTTTATGTATTTTTGTATCCACTGCCATCTTTACCTGCAAAGAAGACTGTTTTTTCCTCTAGAGGATTCTCATAAGCTGCATCAATCTTCTCCGGAAGTTCACTCCAGAATGTAGCCACCAACATGGGCCCTGTTGGCTTCTTCCTGACATCAGCAGTTCTGAAGAGGAATCTGTAACAGGAGGGGTTATAGTTAGACAGGGCAACAATATGCTTGTGCATGTAAAAAAGAGGGAGAGAAGGGAGACAAAATAAGCAAGTAAGATTGAAAGAGACAGCATGTGCCGAACTCTAGCTACAATGAGGTGATTCACTGAGCAGATGTTTCTTATTATGGATGAAGAATGAGTTAGGAGGCATTTGGACATGTCCAAACTTGCCTGCTGCCCCAGAATAAACCACAAAAACAATACCAACCACCCCAGTCCTCTTTCCACTGACCTATTTTTCAAAAGGCCAAAACAGTTCAATCTCAGAGAAGACAGAGATCTCAGGACTTTCAAGTGACTAAAGCTTCTTGTGAGGAGCACACAGCCTTTGTCAGCAGTTATTTCACTTTCTGGTAAACTTCAGATCTCAGCACTAGGTTAGAGTTGAACCAAAAGCTCCAATTCTTCAGCTTCAAACTCTTCTGAACATCCCTCCCTGCTCTGTCTATGCAATTAAACATGTAAGAACAGAACGCTCTTGTAGTTAAAACACTAGTTGAGTTCATCTCTTATTTGCAGCTGTCTTAGAAACGAAATTACACGAGACAGAAGAAGAATTCATTTTATCAAATGCCTCAGATGTGGCTTATAAATCTGAGCCAAAGATTAGATAAAATAAAGACTTTCTGTTGCAGCTGAATAAACAAAACATTAGTGAACCTTTTGGGGGTGTGCTCTCTGGCCTTACTCTCTTCTTCTCCCTTTTTCTCTGTGAAATGGCTTAAACAGCTGTCGCATTTATCCAGCTGGGTGAATATCTGAGATCTCAAGTCATTTTGCCCACACAGTAAAGTGAGACTTGCAGCTCCAGGGATCCTCAGATTCACAGAATTACGCCGTAATTTGATCATAACTCTATGATAATGACATTTCCACTGCTGAAATGTTTGACTCCTTGCCTGCACAGACAAATAACATTCATCAGCGAAAATACGGAGAGAGGTTCAGACACTTGGAGAAGATTGATTTTTAAGCTGAACTACCATAGGCAGGAAATCACCAGAGATCCCATGATGCAACGTTATATAAAAAATTGGATTGCATATTGTAATGTGATTGAGACTTTTACTGTTTTAGAGGCATTTTTTGTTATAAATTATCATTTGAATTTAGACTTTTTATATTTATTTTACAGTCAATTAAAATACTTAATTCTTTTAAATAAATAAAATGTAAACACTGTGAGATGAGGGAAAAATAGAATGTTATATTTTTCCCAGTTTTCTTCCAGTAAAGATAAAGTTTTATTTTGATTTATGGAATCAACATGATCTGGATACTTTAGATCAGTATTTCAGGATCTTGCTAAGAGGGTATAAGAGCCCATTTAGTGCTATACAGACATATGCTCATATCCAGCATACACTCTTTTCAGTGTGTGTGTGTGGTCCTGTGATGATCTCTGTAACCGCACAGCAGTCAGCTTTAAAACTGGAGGTGTGCGTAGAATAGTGGGTGGCTCTATTTCCTTTCAGAGCTCCTGATCCATGAGCATGTTGGTGAAAACCAATGACAGCACTCTTTATACTCTCCTTATATTTGCTTTGGACACCCCTGCATCTGATTATGCAAGTAGCAAGTGTAGAGAATGAATTCTATTTCAAACTGGAAAATACAAATAAGCAAATTCTTACAGTAAATGGTGTTAAAATTGATGTAATTCAAGTGTGTAGATTTACTAAGGTTGTTTCTCAGGCACCCACATAAACAGGATAACCCAAAGCACCTTCAATACTGGTAATTAAGATTCTTTACTAATTATTAAACAATTTGTTTTTATTATCTTACAATTCTGACTTTTCTCGCAATTGTGAGTTTACATCTCGCAATTCTGACTTTTTATCAGAATGGTGAGATATAAACTCGCAATTCTGAGAAATTAAGTCAGAATTGTGCGATATAAACTCACAATTCTGACTTTATTTCTCATAACCCAATTGTTTTTTTTTTTTTTCGTGTTTTGCACAATACTGAGTTTATAACACAATTTTGAGTTATT
Organism: Garra rufa; assembly: GCF_049309525.1. NCBI lineage: Eukaryota > Metazoa > Chordata > Actinopteri > Cypriniformes > Cyprinidae > Garra > Garra rufa. Next base: position 38,471,430 of record NC_133363.1, on the reverse strand, counting down.
AAGTCAGAATTGTGCGATATAAACTCGCAAATCTGAAAACATATCAGTCTTTTTTTCCCCTTGGACTTTATAACTCATAATTGTGAGTTGATATCTCAATTCTGATAAGAAGTCAGAATTGCATGAAAAAGTCAGAATTGTGAGATTAAAACTCACAACTGCAACTGTGAGTTGATATCGCACAATTCTGACATTGTAACTTGCAACTGCAAGTTTATATCACACAATTCTGACATTATAACTTGCAAATGTGCGTTTATATCTCACAAATTTGAGAAAAAAAGTCAGAATTGTGAGTTTATATCTCACAGTTCTGACATTATAACTCACAACTGCAAGTTTATATCACGCAATTCTGACTTTATAACTCGCAATTGCACATTTTATAAATGTGCATTTTTTGCACGAAAAAAGTCAGAATTGTGAGACAAACTCGCAATTGCGAAAAAAAATCAGAATCGCTAGATAAGAAACTTACATTTACGAGAAAAAAGTCTAAATGGTGAGTTTATATCTCGCAGTTCTGACATTATAACTCACAACTGCAAGTTTTATATCACACAATTCTGGCTTTATAACTCGCAGGTGCGAATTTACATCTCACAATTCTGAGAGAAAAAAAAATCAGAACTGCATTAAACAAAGAATTGTGATATATAAACTTGCAATTGTGTGAAAAAAAGTCAGAATTGCGAGATAGAAACTTGCATTTGCGAGAAAAGTCAGAATTGTGAGAAATAAACTCACAATAACTTTTTTTTTTTTTTTTGATTCAGTGGCGGAAATGGGCTTCCATAGGTTAGGGTTTGAATGTATGATACAAATATGCTGTTTCCAACTTTATGATACAAATATGCTGTTTATATGATACAAATATGATACAAATATGCTGTTTCCAACTTTATGCCTCCTATAAAACATCAATTTAAAAACCAGTCTGTACAAATGTCTGTAGTCAGCGATGTGGAAAGCGTTTACTTGGTTATGATCAAGTACTACATTAAAGCAGTCAGCAAATTTAGTCTCCCACTAAGTCGTCCGAGCAAAATTCAGCCAGACAAAAACAATGTGCTCAAAGGAATAAAAAATGCCCCCTTGATATGGTAATGTCTGTGCTGAGGTATTTTGATTTTGGGATGTGGGTTCAGATTTGTGGACTTTCCCTTGTCTTCCCACTCTCGCCACCACTTACTTTGTTTGAGTTCCTTTGAATTCTGGACTAACAATGTGGCTAAAGCATCAGCATGATTCTTCTCCTGTTTAAATCGTCATCCTGTTATTCCAACCACTATAAAGCCATTACTCTGATCCATAATGATTTCAAAAAGATATGCTGAAGCTTTTTAATAGGCAGATAAACTGGGTCATGAAGTTTTCCCCAGATGGCCATGGGGCCATTTCCTGTGTATGCAAGCAGAAAGATTTTGAAACCACTGAAAACAGATGAATTGAGCGCTCCCTGCCAGCAAACGCTAAAATGAAATAACTGCTACCCACAGTTGTGTGCCTGGTATTTGCTTCTGTGAATCATGGTGTTCTATTCAACTGGTCAAATCACTGCATAGATGTTTTGCAGACAAAACCCAAAAGTAAGCAGTACTGTGATCCTGCCTGAATATATCCTGCTATTTTTCCATTCAACTCGGGAATAAAGGTAACATTAACAACATCATTTAGGCCTTTCTGTAAACTGGGCGTCTTTAATTACCTGTCCTTAAAGAAGAAGATCTCTCCTCTGATCTGGGCTGCAGCATCAAATATGATGTTTTCATTACATACATCCATTGGTGTGACCGGTGGGAGATCAGTTGGCAGTGGTTTGTCTGTTGGTACACCTGTACAGAAAAATGAATAATGAAGAGAAAATATTTCAAAAAATGATTACAGTCTTCAAAATAAACAAATATGATGAACTATGCAAATACTAAAGTGCCTAAGTTAAAGCTGTCTTGCAGACTTCACACTCACCATAGAGCTCCTGAATGCCTTTAACGTCGTCATCAGACAACCTCAAGGTTTTGGTAAATGTGTAGATGGGAGCCATGAGAGCTCCAGGGTCCTCAGAGTGTTCCAAACCCAGGGCATGGCCGAACTCATGGGCCGCCACCAGGAATAGACTGTAGCCTGAGAAAAACAGAGAAGTGACTGTGTGAGTGCAAAAAATATTTCTTTTTGTGACCTCACAACAACTGAATATTTTTGCATGCTACAAATGATGCAAATAATGACACAAAATATTCCTATGTCACCTTGATCAGGACAGAAGCCCCACTTGCGGTCATCATCAAAGCTTTTGGTGACGCCACACCACATCTTCCCATCACTGCGTCCCGACGTGGTGCAGGAGTCATAAGTGTTGCCCAGAAATTTAAAGGGGAAGACACAGGGTGCACCCTCTGAATTTCCTCCGACCGTTGACATGGCTGTGTCATTAAAATAAATGAAAACCAAAAACCTCAGTATGATTAACATTTGATTTACAGCATTCTAAATGCTAAAAAAGCACCAGTTTGTGACAGCTCTTGATTAGAGCTAAATAAATTAATAAAATACAAAACAACAAATAAAAACTAAGAGAGGCAAAAGAAGCAGTTATATGGAAACTGTTACGATTAAGAGTGTGTATCTGTTTTTTTTTTTTTTTTTTTAAATATGACGTCACAAGCTATAATGCAAGCTGTAGTTAGTGGCAAACCCACATATTAGATCATGGCATATGAACCTAAAGAAAAACTACATGAGCTCAGAGAAGCATCAGGGAGTAGTCCTTCTCAATTACACAGACTCAACCGTCTGAATCACTCGACAGACTCAAAATGAAGGTCACACCAGTTTCATGGCATAAACAGAGCTGTGTTTTGTTAAAGTTCAGCTAAAGTATGGGACTCTGCCCAAAGCTCCAATTTAAAGTGATGGCTTGCACCATCCTGGACTTGTTTTTGTGACTCTTTTATTGAGCACACACACATACACAAATAGGAAGAGAGGGCTGCATTCCCAGGGAATTACAACCAGATGAGGAGTTCGGTGCTCTTGACTTGCTTACGCCAGATCAGTAACACAATGGAAAATATCTCATAATAAGAAACTTTTACAGTCTGATGGAAACTGAAGAGTGAATGGAGCGCGGAGTGAATGGAGAACTGCTTTAAAAACTGACTGACCTTGAAAAACCAAATGGATAGACAGACACATTACTGATTTAAAGTCACTGAAACGACTCCCCAACGATTCATTTTGTGATTGCATCACAATGTCTGTTTACTTCAATGAATAATAAAACATCTTGAGCAACATCTAAACATCTGTTGTTTTAAATGTTTTTTTCTTGTTACCATCCACTTTGGCTTGCTTACAGCGTTAAGGCACTATTTTGTAACATGTTTGGAAGAGTATGCATTATGAAAAGTGCTATAGAAATGTAATAATCAAACAGATACATATATAATGAAACTTTCCTGTTTAAAAACAGGAAACAGTGATTTTTCAGGATACTTTGATCATTATAAAGTTTAAAATAACAGCATTTCTGTCATGACAACTCTCTGAGGGTTTAGCATGGTAACGTACATAACAATGCTAATGTGTTTGGTCTTGGTGGAACAGAGCTGCTAAGCTGCTGCTGATGTAACAGAGTAAGTACTGAGACTTATTACTGCCAATAAATCCACAAGATGCCGCTGTGAGCATGTAAGAAATACTGCTGCTGCACATATAACATATGAACTAACCCCCATATATAGTATACATGAATCACCCCATAGCAGATCTATACAGGTGGAGCTGGGGGAGGTGGAGGGTTTCTGAAGTGTGCTGCTACTGCTACAGCAAGCTCTAGCCAAGTATTTGAATGTTGAGCAGCAAGCTCATTGGCTGCTGATAGAAAAAGGGCGAATCAGCTGCGGCATGTGATAATGGTGTCATTATGTTAGATAGAGTTTAACCTTTTGGACTTCGCCGTCTAGAGATTTATGACAGAACTTTGGATTTATTTGATTTGATTTTTTATTTATTTTTATTTTTGTAACAAATTGCTTTTGATCAACTTGCTGAATAAAATTATGAATACATGTACAAACCCCAAACTTTTGGATGGCAGTCTAAGTTATACTTATTTCTAGGGATGCACCAAAATGAAAATTCTTGGCTGAAGCCGAACAAAATTAAACACTGGGCCGAGTGTTTCGTGTTTTCCCCCATGTATTTTGCAAAAAAAAATTCACCATTGCATAAATTAAATAGCCAAAATGAGCTTTTTACAGTTTTGTCTTGCTTTTCAAAAAAAAAAAAAAAAAAAAAAAAATCAATTACAAAACAACAATTTAAAAGTATTTACTTTTAAAAAACAATCTAGTAGACATTATAGCATATACCAACAAAGCACAATTTAACTTAAAATTAATAAGTTAGTAAAAAAAACATTCTTTGGCCATTTTAAGACCCCCATCTTGAATCAGGCATGTGTTTTTTAATGTACAAATAAATTTAGCCCTGCTGAGCAAAGGAGAGTGTTATAATAAATGTATTAATAGAGCTGTTGTAATGAGTGTTATCAATATTTTTGTCTTTTTAATTTTATTTTACAGAACAACAGTAAAATTACAATGCTAACATTTATGAATGTTGAGTTTTATTTTGGCAGAAACCCACAAGAAGGCCTCAATACTGCTTTTTGCTGACAGCAGCAGATTTATGAATGATTCTCATCATGCTGTTTCAGCGCAGATTTCCCTCGCACTTTGGACTTTGAACCCTGGCTAACGAGCTTGTGCAGAGCTGTCAGAATACATACAATTTGTGCGTGTATTAGACAACATAACGTTCTGTTGTTTATTTACTAATGATTTAAGGCCATTTTGCGATTTCAGTCATCATACAGTAACCAGCAACAACCACCCCTTTCTCATCGAAGGCATGCGATGCGGTTCTAAAACTTCTCCTGCTGTCGGTGCTTGTAAAGATTTTTGCGTCTTTCTCTGACAGTTTTAAATGCTTCCACACTGCCGACATGTTTGCTGCATTAGTGCATGCCTCTATTTGATCGTGTCACGTCATTGTTTGATATAATTTATTCTGCCTTTTCGCTTATTGCTATTTTCAGCCGAATAATTTTGGTTGCCAAACATTCGGTGCATCCCAACTTATTTAATGTAATTTAATGTATTTGGTCTTGGTTGAATAGATATGCTACGCTGCTGCTGCTGAATTGCTACTGTTCCCAGCTACTGTTGGTTATTGCTGTAGTTGTAGATTTTTGCTGCTGCTGCTGCAAGCAAGTACAGGAACATGCTACTGCCAATGGATACGGTGATATGGTGCTGTGAGTATTTAAGACATATTGCTGCTACACAAATAGCATATAACATAACCTGTAACAGATCTATACAGGTGGAGCTCGGAAGGTGGAGGGTTTCAGAAGAAAAGTGAATTTTAACCAGCTATTTAAATGTAAGGCAGTAAGCTCATTGGTTGCATATACAACATGAATCAATCAGCTTGTGCCAGTCGTTTAATTCTGTGAATATCATCATTTTTGGTTTTCAAAGAAACAAAATAAATATTGCTCTGGATTGGAGACTTACAGAAACTTATAAACTGACCTGTCTCGGGACAAAATCCATAAGTCTTGTCACGGTCATAATCTTCGGTAGTGGCACACCAACGGTAGCCATCATCCCGGCCTGAGGTGGTGCAACCATCATATTTGTCCCCCTGAAATGTGAAGGGGAACTTACAAGGAGCTCCATCTGCATTTCCACCCAATGTGAACAGGACTGCAACAGAGGAAGGAACAAAACGCAGTGAGTCAGTGATTATGACATACAGTTTTTACATTCACAACGTGTCACCATTGTGACATAACGGGCTAAATTTTGCACCACTTTGTATAATTATACTATACTCTAAAACACAGGCTACTCACGCTCATGAGGACAGAAGCCATATTTTCCATCTTCATCAAAGTTGTATGTGGTAGAGCACCAGAGGAACCCATCATCTCGGCCCTGAGAGGTGCAGCTGGTGTACTCTTTACCCATGAACAAGAATGGAAACTTACAGAACTCCCCCTCTGCATTACCATACTTCACCTTTACCACTAAATCAACACGGAGAAAGAAAGAGAAATCACTGTATCACATTTGATAAACAAATGTAGTAAAATTTATAAAAATCAAAAAACAACTTCTTGAACTGAAAGGTGTAACAAGTCACCAGAAGCAAGACAACTGACATACCTTGTCCCTCTCCCAATGTCCACAGCTCATCATCATCAAAGTGAGAGTCTCCTCCAATACCAGGTCCAGGAGCGAAGGCATGAGCCAGAAGACCATCCTTCCCATCAAACGGGTAACCATCACCATGTTCTACAAGAAATAGAACACATTTAACTCAATTTGGAAATGGATTAATTTGTTTTAAACCAAAACCACATGGTTATTGGTTTGAGTAGGTAATTGGTAATTTTAATATCAAGTATAGTTTAACTTTCTTTAGATTTTGTCCACAATTTTTCATTTACAGCTTGCTCAGGAAAGATTTACAGTTGGTATTTTTTTGTAATTGCCTTGTGAAGTCATGATCGCATTTCCAAAGACCACAATGTAAATCAATCTCTGGTCCAAAAAGCTTTAAACTAAAAATTTTCCGCAGTGACTGTGGCTATTATGGGACTTCGTAGTTAAATGTAATCTGAGGTTTGTACATTTACACCACAGTAGTTTAGAAACTTTTTCACAGAAACATATTGTAGAGAAAGACATAGACGAATGATTTTCTTAAATACCATTTCGGCCAAAGTTAATCATGATGTCAGCCTCTCCATCCATGATCCTGGAGAATTTTAGAGGTGTGACATCACTCCAGACTTTAAATGCACGAAAGAAAGCATCATCAATCGTTTCTTCATCTAGATCTGGGGTATGCCCTAAGATCCTGCGGAAGAAGAAAACAATATTGCCTTCATTTTTAACTATTCTTTCCAGTATTTTTCAGAAAATGAAATACAAAAATGTGTTATTTCCTATGTTTTTACCCCTATTTATGTAATCATTGTTGGAATTATTTGTCATATTGTTATAGTAGATAAGTGGCTACTGCATTTGCTTTTTTCCTCATGACTTTGAGTGGCTCAAGAATGTATAAGGTTAGAAGTATAAGCCCAGACAAAAAGTCGCCAGTCGTCATGTTCCATGATGGCTTCGTCAAACTAAAGTATCATATGCAGTAAACCTTTGGAATCTTCCTATGCTTCTTTTTTCCCTGCCAATGGTTTGCCACCAACTATTTTTTAAATCACAAATCACATGGTGATGTCTAAGTTCCCAGCTCAATCCAATCATCATCAAGCTATTACAGATCACTCACACACAGCGATCAGAGGCCAGTGGGTTACACTGATCACCTGCTGGTGTGCAGCATGGTCAGGTTTCTTTCTCCTAAGGAAGGGAGCTCTACTTCAAACCAAAACCAGGACTGTCAAATCCAAACCTGTTCTGGCATTACAAAGGAGTCTGAAATGGTCCCTACAGAAAAATGGAGCAACATCAAACAAATTCGGCCTGTGCGAAATAAACTAATATAAAATATTAAAGAAAGCTCTTTAATAGTCCCAGAACAGCATTAGGTGAAAAACTGTTAGGGGCCGTTCACATGTCGTGCCTAAAAACGCATGGAAAACGCTAGGCGCGCCGCTTTCTTCCTTATCAACAAAGCGCTCGGGCGCTTGCGCTCCGGAAGCGTCTGCCGTTTCTAAGCAACCATCAGCTGCGCTCTAGTTTTAAGCCTATGCGTCTCCATGCATTGTTTCTTCTATTAGCGTCAAAATAATGGGGGCTTGACAAATCATAAAGTTCAGGAAATCCCTGGACCACAATGATGAGCTGCTCCTCCATGTTTCTGCTGAGGTTTCAATGTAACGGAAAAACATGAGGAAGCTGATTGGTTGGTTCATGTCACATGACCTGCGGTGCGCTTGCGGCATTCTGAAAAGTTGAGATGTTTTTATCTCGATGCGGCGCGGACGCGCCTGGAAAAAACGAGCGCGTCGCACCGCGTGCGCGTCGCGAGCGCGTCGCTTCCATTATGCGCGCGCAAGCCGCGCGTCTACATTTGTAATAATGAACTTGAGCGCGCAAAAGACGCTACATGTGAACGGCCCCTTATGCTGACCACCCTTGAAGACACAGGTGATACTGCTAGCCTCTTACAAAAGAAGCAGCCATTTACAATGTACAATTACAACAATGAACTTTCCAGGCAGCCTTCGTTATAACGAAATCAATTGGGCTGAATGCTCATCATAGCTCTTGCAAAGTTTGGCAGCCTAGGTTGTATACTTAAAGGAAAGAACTTCATGACATACTTAGGGCCAGATTTACTAAACAGGCCAAATTAGTGTTAGAGCGTAATTCCATAAAAGCGCCGATGGGAGGGGAAAATTCTGCGTGTGATTTAGTAGTTTAGTGATATGTAGAAACCCATGAAAGATTTACATTATTTTAAAAATCCACATAGTTTCATACATATTTTGGACTATGGTGGGCGCCATCACACTTGGTGAGCTATTTTTACTGCAACTCGAATACACAATATAAAATACATACACAATCCCATATTGTGCGGTTTTTGGCTGTAATTTTCAGTCAAAGGGCAACAAGAGAAGCAATGTAAGTCATCACTGCTTTCCTAGCAATAAGAAGAAGCGAATGGAAAGAGACGTGTAGACTAATAAAACTTCCTAAAGACCCTTGTCTGTGTTCTTCCCACTTTAGCCCTGATGTGTTTGAGACTACTGCTACTATAAGAGCTCACAAATGGCAGAGACAAACGCAGGATGTAAACATGCCGATGCTTGTCATGACGCTGCAGCCACTGCGCATCTTTAGTATATCCTGACAGTACTATTTTAATGCCAAAGGACGGTTTGTGCTGGCGCAAGCTGTTAGTAAATCTGGCCCTTAACGTTCTTTGCAGGTACACACTTATCTAGGCAACTTGCAAATGCTAACTGTACTTGTGCGGTTACCAGAGCATGTATCTTTGAGACATTCAATACTAAAGTTATGCTATTTTCTAGACTGAAACCACACCACAATCTACAAGGACAATGGCATTCTACAAGGCAACCTGCAAAATAGTGCGCCTATGGACCTTAGTAAGATTAGGATTTATGTAGAGAGAAAGTTCACCAAAAAATGAAAATGCATTCATCATTTACTCACCCTCATGTCATCCCAAACATGTGCATTTCTTTCTTCTATTGAACACAGAAGAAGATAGTTTGAAGAATGCTTTTGAGCAATCACTTTTGTGACCATCCACAACAGAAAGAAAGTCAAACAAGTTTGGAATGACGTAATGGTGAGTAAATTGTGGTAATTTTCATTTTTGGGTTAACCAAACCTTCAGTTTTACATGAATAAAAAAGGTTGTTGTGTTCAGTCTGTTCAGCTGATGAAACACTGAAAATATGCCTTTCCAAAAAAAAAAAAATTCCAGTGGACAAAAGAACTCTGGAAAACATGAGTTATGAAAATTAGACGTGACCTCAATATAGCACAACATCTTGAATATTCACATACTGAAGGGAGCATCCTGAGCCTCAAAATAATAAATCTAAATATCTGTTAAATTAGCAAAGCTGACGCTGGCAGAAAATGTAAGTGCGGGACATTTCTTCCACAGATCTGTGTATGTGGCCTGAAAACGTTTTACTGGCAAAGCAACATAGTTGTGGTCGTGACTCATTAAACACTGTCAGGACATGTAGGCCAGTAAGTATCCTCAAGATCCCAACTCTGTCCTTTTTGTTACAAAAGACTATTGATCACTTGTTTTGTGTTTGATTACTGGCCAGTTTCTTCAATGACAGTAAATATTCATTCATGGCCAAACTTTTCCTGCGTTCCCTGTAGTCAGCAGAACTTTATAAACTAATAAATTTAGATATGTTGTTCCTTTTTAAGCTCCACCTCCAACATAGCCACAAAGGTCCTGCTGAGAACATTCTTTAAAGACATGCTGATTGTCCTCTCCATGTTTTTGACTGGCTTACTGACTCACACAAATATGGTTTCTTTTTAAAATCTTTTTGTAAATATATGTTTATTTAAAGGGTTAAATTGACTGACAAACAGTAAAGAGACTTTACTCAGCACTGTCTGAGGTAAACACACACCTGTAGGTGACGTTTTTCTGTCCCCACTTGGGCTTCCTGTGAAAGAAATTGTAATTGGCCACATCAGGAACTCCACATCGTGGTTTTTTCATAATCTCCACTGTCTTCTGGTCAATCTCCCCTGTCTCAGGTAAAGTAAAAAACTTCTGCATCTTCTTCAGTGTGTCCTTCAACACCATCAGATTGCACCTGTCTTTTGGGCAGCCATAGAACTTATTTAAGTAGTGCTGTAAAGAAGATGAATAAGGATACAACAAAAGACAAAGAGAGAGCGAGGGAGAGAGATTTGTTAGAAAGCTCTGTCAACTTAACTGGAACTGTTTAACACATTCCACATTTTCCTAACCACCATGTAAACATATGGTGTACTTGTGCTTTACACTTTCCATAGAAATTGCAACAGTGAATAAAGGCTCAAAGTTAAATACTGCACAAATACTTAAAACAATACAGCTGTGTTAATATTAGTAAAGTCATGAGGGACCCAAAATTAACATATAAAAGTGACAAACAAAAAAGATCATATTTCAAATGTAGATTTTTTGTTGTTGTTGTTGTTGTTGTTGTTAAAGGAAATAATTACTATACATATGCCTATCCATGGCAAATTACAGACTTGCTAACTTCTGTCAGCGAAATAAAAATACACTCACCAGAGCCACTTCTTTGTCTGTGAAAGACGTCTCATCGCCTGGAAACTTTATGATGGGTGAAGGCGCAGCAAAAGTTTGCAGGCAAGCAAGGAACTGCACGAGGAAAACTTTGAGGACAACATGCCTACAGCTGAAAAACTTAAAACACATCATTTTGGTCTGGTTCCGAGATGTCCGTGTGTTAAAAATAAGGTGAAGAACAGTCCTTTACGACGTGTTCTCCGAGCTTCAAGTTTCTCCGACTGCACTGCAAATGCTCTTTCTTTTCCTCAGCGACACATCCTGCTTTCGTGGTCTGTGGAATAGGTTCTGCTTGCACACGCAGTTTTCTGATGCTGTGGCTTGAGCTGGGACTGCGCAGCCTCCAGATCCAAGAATTTGGGAGAGCAGTGAAATAGGAGACGCCAGCGGGAGCGAGCGAGAGAGCACTTGAGATGTGTGTGCGCGCCCAATGGAGACACTCACAGAGAAGCTTGAGTTTAAGTTAAGCTAGTCGGTTTTAAACACTTGAAATTTAGTTTTTGTTTTCCATGTTTCACACTGTTCTTTTTTTTTATCCCGGGCAAATAATTAACCCCTGGTTATTCTCAAAAGTTTACACTGTACATTTGGAAACTAGGTTTACCGTTATAATTTGCATATTTATGAGGTCTTGACATTGATTGGACGAATACTGGCAACGGGCTCGAGACCTGATTTAATAACTTTTAACTGTATCTGTGCAAATTTGGCAACGTTTTCTCTCTCTAGCTGTTTTAAATCTCATAAACGGAAGTTCTTACCGACAGCAATTTACAGCTACAAAGAGACATCATTTCATATGTGACAAAGTCACAAGCAGTGACTACAACGACTACCAATGAGAATGCAGAAAGTGATTTACCGCGGCAGCCACAAACAAACAGCACAGCGTCCTCCAGCGAGTTAATTCATGTAAATGCTTACAGCAAGACAAACAATAGCCTAATAGCCAACTGGTTCCATTTAACTTGGTTGTCGTCACTTTGGGGGTATTTTTTCTGTCAGATTCTGAAAGTTCACCTGACTCTACAAAGAAACCACATGAACATTTAGTGAGGTAAGAAATGTATGGTTTATGATTGGTTGTCTGTTGCTCAACAGCTGAGCTGTAACCTGTAGTGTCGAGTTATCTTGAGAAATCATGCTGTGGCCTAAAGGTCTTAAGATTGATTTTAAAAGAACTGTAACCAGATTAAATTACAAATGTGTATTTACACATATTTTACAAATGTATGTCTCCTGCATTATTAGCTGTAGATTAGAATAATGACCTGTCACATTTATATACGCTCTACTGACACTAGTTGGCAAAGGTTTTGTAATCTGAAAATGTGTAGGCTACATTAAGGACAAGGCCATGGTGTTTGGCTTGCATATTGTTTACGTGTGGTGTCAAACATCCTAGGACCATGGGGTAAGATGTCAGTGAGTGTGGCTGCCCTCTTAATCTAGCAAATTTAACATAATTTCTAATGATAGCATTTTTTTTTTTTTTGCATGGCAAGTAAATTTTTTCACATACCTTATCAATCATATGTCGTTTTTCTAGTTAATTAGTTTGGGTTTGCTATATGGGATTTACACAAATGTATAACTTTGTTATTTATACATCTGTTTTTGTACATTCTAAAAAAACATGGTTAAAGGTACTTTAGATGTAGCAGTTCTTTTCAGAACCATATCATTCTGAAGAACCCATTTTTTTCTGAAGTGGTTCTTTGTGTTAGACTTTATCATTCTTTATTTCGGCCTTTAACATCCAACAAACATCCAACTACACAGACTGTCAGCATGCTCTCACTAGGTAAATTATTTTTGGTTCAGCCTCTCCTTCATTAAGTAAGTAACAGAGATATAGAATTCAAGATCCAAATTGTTTAATTTAGATTTTTTTAGTTATCACTTGGGTTTATGCATAAACATACCCACAGAAAACAAACAAACAAAAAATCTAATTCATTACTTCATATCACTTTCACCTTGTAACATTTTAAAGGGCTCACATACTGTCCATTTTTCTACTTTTGACCTTCATAAACATAACTTTTTACATAAATGAAAGAAACACAATGTAACTTTAAACTCTGTTGTGCATTTCAGATGCTGTCACATCCCACAACCACATGTTTTTTTCAAATGAAAAACCCTAATAGAGGCTACAAGATAAGGCCATAATTAATGTATATATGTATGTATACACACATTAATAATACTAATATAAATGATATAAATACACTAATATACTAATATTAATGAAAATAATCTATTATTATAATGGTTGTATATAACACTTTCAAGCATGCTTTCTCATAGAACCTTATAAAAAGGATTATATTTAGCATCAACAGGTTTCTGCTATTGTCACACGCTAATTTGGTACTGTTTATAACCAGTTTAAATAAAGAGTGTAGTATATCTATCTGATTAGCAAAGTTCTCATGCACTTTCATGTTTTTAAGTTTTGACAGACAGGGTTCAATGACTCAAAGAATGGAAGGTCTTCCCTCTGGTGGTCTAGTCATGAAAATACATGCTGAAATGAAAAGTTTCACAACACCATCCTAAAATGGCCCACATTTTGCACTTAATTTTATTTTTGTATTTAAAAATATATATTAATTCTAAGATTGATGTAAAAAGTGTTAAAAGATCTTCCATCTCATCTTTTGTTGTATCCCCTCTGTTGCTTCCTCTGCTATATTAAAACAATTTGTGACTATGTCTCTCTCTCTAGACACTTTTATCGCTATAAGATGCTCTCTACTCACTGGTTAGCAATTCATGGCTTGGTACAAGACCTATTGGGTTCTATCCAGTCCATAGTCTTGGACTGGTTGATGTAGCTGATTGTACTTGTATAGCTTGGCCAAGGCTATTGTAAAATTTACCATAGGAGGCTTATGCCCTCTCCACAGTGCACCACATTCATAGTTTTTGGTCATCCATAAATTGCACCTTAAAGTTTCTGTTACTAACCAGTAAATAATGGCAATCGTAGGATATTAACATTGGTATTAATATTGTCAAATTAATGTCCAAAGAGACGTGAGGGATTTGTTTTTTTTTTTATCACTGAATCAAAACCTTAGTAAGTGTGCCCTCTGGTGGTAGACAGAAGTCTTCACATGCTTTGATGTGTCTTCAGTGGGGTTTATTGAGCTTCAGCAGGCCTTCAGTTCGCCCCTGGATTTCCTCTAACTCCTCTTGACGTCTCTCTTTTCCTCCAGTGGAGGGATTAAAGTCGAGAGTATATTGATGTGGGCTCTTTATAAGAGAAAGCTGAAGGACTTAGCATTGAAATCGAACAGGCTGAACGCTCTCAAAAAGGATTTCTCCTGCATATCTCACCTGTCAATTCTTCTTGCACTGAGAGGAGTTAATTTTTTTTAGCGCTGAGTGTTTGCAGATGGAAAGAAAGAGCGTAATGTTCATTTGACTGTGATGTGCGAGTGTTCATCTCATTTCATGCTCAGGACCGTAAACAAAAAGAAAACCATTTTTCACTTGTCTCGTTCTCTCTTCATTTCTCTCTGTCTGCTTTTCAGTGCCTTTCGTATGACGAAGTCAACATTTGGCCTGTATCAGCGAATAGAGGTGTCCTCCTCTCTCAGGGCTTTGAATGCATCTGCGCTTATGAATGCACAACAGGCATAGGGAGACTGAGATGATAAACTTTGATTTGTATGCAAATTGTTTCTTTTGTTCTGCATTTGTTGGCTGCCAGAGATCTTTTACTTATAGCTTGCTCTCTCCTTTTTCGTTTCTCTCTCGCTGATGCTCTCCAACCCCCCCGAACACACTTCCTCCACCAGAATGCAAATGCACAACTGATTCATCTGTTGGGTGATAAAACATTTAATCAACATCCCTGGCAGAGTTTAAAACTAAATAGGCTACATTCATAAGATGACTCTGTAGGAGTCGGAAAATCCTTTGACAAAGTGAAAACATCATATTTCACTCTGTCTGGCATTTCTCTCTAGTTAGTTCCTCAGGGCCAGTCTCTGTGTCTGTTCAAGGGCCATCTAGCTCTCTCTTCCTCTCACATTTTCCGTGTTGTCACTGGTGTAAGGGGAATGCAACATGAGGCTGGTGGCTGTCCTCGTCCCCTCTTTCTCTCACATCCAGCTGGCTCTTGCTTCTCCTCTTGAACCAACAGTGTGATTCTTGACTCCAGACGTCCCAGCTGGTTGAATCAGGCCAGTCGACAGGCCCAGCTGATACTGAGGGGGTACTGCAGGGTGTTGGGGATTCATTTGGGTCATGTCAGAAGATCTGTCAACACACTGGTCCGTTTGGGACGTGTTCTGACCGTGTTCAAATGTGCAACTGAGCTGTGACCTGCCCCTGGTACATTGGACATTTGTGGTCCTGTTCCAATTTGGATGTAAAAGTGTACAAGTGCTCACAACAGAGTGAATTAATTTTTCGATGAAGGGCAAGTGTACAAGTCTGACCTACAAAGTGAATTTCAGGGCAGTTCAGTTGCAATCCATGTCAATCTGAAGAGGGTTTTGTGCACTAGCAAGTATTTTTTAAAGAGAACATCTCACTGCTCCTTGTTTCAATGAGCATTTTAGGTGTATAATGCCATTTTCACAAAAAAAAGATGCGTCTGATGCTGCATATACAGCAATGATGTATGTACACATACAGTTCAATGTTGGCCTTAAGCAGTGGTTTTCAGCCTTTTTTGACTCCATCATTTGAAGGCCCTATGACTTTTATACTCATTTGTGGTTTACTGGATTTTAAACAATGTTGATATATATTGATGTAATAATTGGGAAAAGTATATGAAAAAAGTTAATATATTCATATACAGTCAAACCAAAATTTCAGACACCTTCAACATTTCTCACATTATCATAGTTTATTCACTATAGAAAATGGTCATAAAATACGACAAGAACTCACAGTTAAACTGTCAGGACAAATTCATCTTGATAATGTCAGATAACTTTGATAGAAAGAAACAAAACATGGTCAGGTCAAAATGTCAAATCCAATTTTTGTTCCCACATGTTTTTATCAGTTTTACTGGTAGAAGAATTTTTGGGTATAATACGTCTTAGTTTACTTTATTTTGCTATCCTCACTTGCATAAATGAGTGTACTGCACCCACTAGTAAAAAAAAAATCAAAAATTATATCTGGTGTCTGAATTTAACTGTATAGTTAGTTTTTTTCAAGGTTTCAGTACAACCTTTTTATATGGATTATTTTCTTTATATGAAATTTAAGAGCAGCCTCAGCAGACATACAGGTCCTTTTAAAAAAATTAGCATATTGTGATAAAGTTCATTTATTTTCTGTAATGTACTGATAAACATTAGACTTTCATATATTTTAGATTCATTTCACACAACTGAAGTAGTTCAAGCCTTTTATTGTTTTAATATTGATGATTTTGGCATACAGCTCATGAAAACCCAAAATTCCTATCTCAAAAAATTTGCATATTTCATCCGACCAATAAAAGAAAAGTGTTTTTAATACAGAAAAAGTCAACCTTCAAATAATTATGTTCAGTTATGCACTCAATACTTGGTCGGGAATCCTTTTGCAGAAATGACTGCTTCAATGTGGCGTGGCATGGAGGCAATCAGCCTGTGGCACTGCTGAGGTGTTATGGAGGCCCAGGATGCTTCGATAGCGGCCTTAAGCTCATCCAGAGTGTTGGGTCTTGCGTCTCTCAACTTTCTCTTCACAATATCCCACAGATTCTCTATGGGGTTCAGGTCAGGAGAGTTGGCAGGCCAATTGAGCACAGTAATACCATGGTCAGTAAACCATTTACCAGTGGTTTTGGCACTGTGAGCAGGTGCCAGGTCGTGCTGAAAAATGAAATCTTCATCTCCATAAAGCTTTTCAGCAGATGGAAGCATGAAGTGCTCCAAAAATCTCCTGATAGCTAGCTGCATTGACCCTGCCCTTGATAAAACACAGTGGACCAACACCAGCAGCTGACATGGCACCCCAGAACATCACTGACTGTGGGTACTTGACACTGGACTTCAGGCATTTTGGCATTTCCCTCTCCCCAGTCTTCCTCCAGACTCTGGCACCTTGATTTCCGAATGACATGCAAAATTTGCTTTCATCTGAAAAAAGTACTTTGGACCACTGAGCAACAGTCCAGTGCTGCTTCTCTGTAGCCCAGGTCAGGCGCTTCTGCCGCTGTTTCTGGTTCAAAAGTGGCTTGACCTGGCGCCTGTACACGGTGGCTCTGGATGTTTCTACTCCAGACTCAGTCCACTGCTTCCGCAGGTCCCCCAAGGTCTGGAATCGGTCCTTCTCCACAATCTTCCCCAGGGTCCGGTCACCTCTTCTCGTTGTGCAGCGTTTTCTGCCACACTTTTCTTTCTGCCACCCTCTTGCTTGAGGGTGTCAATGATGGCCTTCTGGATTGCGGTTTTGAGTAATGAATCAGGCTGGGAGTTTTTAAAAGCCTCAGGAATCTTTTGCAGGTGTTTAGAGTTAATTAGTTGATTCAGATGATTAGGTTAATAGCTCGTTTAGAGAACCTTTTCATGATATGCTAATTTTTTGAGATAGGAATTTTGGGTTTTCATGAGCTGTATGCCAAAATCATCAATATTGAAACAATAAAAGGCTTGAACTACTTCAGTTGTGTGTAATGAATCTAAAATATATGAAAGTCTAATGTTTATCAGTACATTACAGAAAATAATGAACTTTATCCCAATATGCAAATTTTTTGAAAAGGACCTGTAATATGTTAAAGATGCCTTACGTTAAGACAATAGGCTATGCTCCCTTAAAATATAAAAGATTTGGCATGTTATGTTAAGTACCTTTGTCAAGCTAATTTCGTGAAGTACAAGCCGTTACATTTACATGGCACATATTATGGCGCTAGAAATTCTTGGATGAATTATTGATCATAAACCCATTATCTCTAGCATAATTTATTCATGAGCGCATTAACAAGCTACTCAAACGCTTCGGAATGATTGTTTCTCTATTGTTGTTACTATTTTCATCTCAAAAGCAAATTCTGAAAGCATGATTCCACGGGCTTTTGTTTGATTGGCGTTTTGTTGAAGAAAATGGCCCAGAACAGCATTTGTGGAATTATTTTGATTTACCGCTGTTTTTCCGTGTGCGTGTTTCTTTTTGAGCACGAACTTGTAAACACTGATGGAATAACGCGTTCCATAATGACAGAGTGGGCGCGCAGAGTGTCTCATGTGGCGTCTCTCCGTCTCAATAATAGGTCAACAGCTGTATTTAAAAAATTAATCAGATTTCTTGGCAGTCGCAAAGGTTAGCTCGTCGCGCTTGGAGATGCAACCGGAGCACTCTGATCGGTGGAAAATCTCGGTGGAGATGAGCGGAGCTGCCTTTGATGAGACGAGCATGTAAATGATTTGTGTCTTTATAGGACACGCGTGTGCGTACTCTCCACCGGCGTGAGCGCGCTCGGAAACAAGTTCGACTGATTGCTTTGCGTTTGCAGTCAGTGCATTTGCTCGGAACACACAACCTGCACACATAGGCCTATACACTTTTCCATCACTGAGCAATCAGACCGGAACTGACATTTAGATTAGTGGGCAACAGTACTTCATCAGCAGTCAAACTCAGACATATTCATACTACAGCATGTGCTGTTGGTGCAGATGGTGGTGTGGATGGGTTTACCATCCCCAATCACCCTATAGGCCTTTTTAAAAAGCCTGTTTACCCTTTACCAATTTGAAATATTAATGTTTTCACAAGCTTCATACAAATTACTCTAAGAGATATCAAGATGTGTGTGAACATTCAGATGAAATATTCATGTGTACCTTGAATTGCTTTTAGTTACTTTAAAATATTCACACTATTTTGTTTTCCCCCACCATGCTGTCAGAACAGATTGACTGCTGTTCATATTCATTTATCACATCATATAAACATGTGTGAGAAGTGAAAACTATTATGTACATTTAAATGTTTAACCAAAATGTTTCTTTCTTCTTTAATCTGAAGATTACAACTAGTTAAGTAGTGACAATTAAATAGATATAGTTGAAAGTTAAAATGGATTTTGAAACATTCTGTATAGTCTCAGTTCATTCATCCATGAAGTTAAAAGGATATTTCACCCAAAAATGAAAATTCTGTCATTAATTACTCACCCTTATGTTGTTCCAAACCCATAAGTCCTTTGTTCAACTTCAGAACACAAATTAAGATATTTTTGATGAAATCCGAGAACTTTCATAGACAGCAACGCAACTACCACATTCAAGGCCCAGAAGGGTACTAAGGACATCATTAAAATAGTCCATGTAACATTAGTGGTTCAACCTTAATTTTATGAAGCTACAAGAATACTTTTTGTGTGCCAAGGTACTCATGTGACACAAATTACTGTGAGATAGCATTGGATGTCCTCACTGCCTTTCTGGGCCTTGAACATGTCAGTTGCAAGGGTGAGTAATTAATAACAGAATTGTAATTTTTTTGGGTGAACTATCCCTTTACTGCTAGGTTTGCCAATATAATAATAATAATAAATTGACATTGTTTTTAATGTCTGACAGTCTTACTGACTTATATATAATTTATTAATATATTTACTTATATATAATTAATATATTATAATTTATAATTATATATATTAATTTAGTGTAAATGAATCACAAATCCTTTATATTTTTAATTTTAAGATTTTATAGTTTTGTATCCTATCTTGTCCTACACATAAATAAATTAATAATAGTAATAAAAAAAATCGTAATAATAACTGTAAAATGCACTGGTAAATTTCAGCCAGGACATTATCCAGTCAAATGATTTCTGTTAACCCTAAAACACAAAATTCAAAATACATGTAAAACACCTGCAATAAATTAAAAATAATAATAAATACAGACTTACAAATGTGCATTTTTTTTTTTGACTGTAGTACTCAAGAATCAGTGAAAGATCATTTTAAATGGGATGCAATCGGTCCATCCTGATTCTTTGTTTCCCTTTCCCTCTGTGTGTAACTGTAGGGATATCCGTGCGCTCCAGTGCTCAGAAATCTTTTTCCAGCATGTATTGGAGGTGTGTATTCTCTCAGCAGGGACTCTGTGCTTGTTCTTAGCTGTGACAACATTAATGTCTACCTGACATTAATACCTACCTGGCGTTAAAGTATTCACACATGAACTGTGTATGTTTATGTGATATTAGATTAGTTTGCAGCACGTTTGTCTCCCACACAGATTAAAATGTCTTATTTCTGCTTAGTCCTGCTGTCCTTGATTGAGGGCTGTTGTAATATGTTCAGGTAAGCACAGTTAATCAGCTTTGGCTGTGTGCTTGCAGTAAGAGCTGGATTTCATTTGATATGATTTGTATCTGTCAATGCAGATGGCCTTACACCAAAGAGCAGAATTTCAAAAATGTGTACAAATATGGATTTGACACTTAAGTACATTTATTTTCTAATATTTGTATCTAAATAGTAACTATTTAGTGTTCTGGAATTTATAGATGTTAATACTTTTATTTAGCAAGGATGCTTTAATTTAATCAAAATGATGATAAAGACATTTATAATGTTACAAAAGATTTCTATTTCTGATAAATGCTGTTCTTCTGAACTTTCTGTTCATCAAAGAAACCTGAGAAAAATCTACGCAGCTGTTTCAAACATAATATTTTAAACATAATGTCTTTTTTTCTCCAGCAAATCAGAATATTAGAATGATTTCTGAAGGATCATGTGACTGGAGTAATGCTAAACATTTAGCTTTGAAATCACAGGAATAAATTACTTTTTAAAATATATTCAAATACAAAAGAGTTAGTAAAAATATTTCAAAATGTTACTGTTTTTGCTGTTTTTTTTTAATCAAATAAATACAGGCTTGATAAGCATAAGAGATGTTAAAAAAAAAAACATTAAAAACCTTACTGTTCAAAAACTTTTGACTGGTAGTAGTGAATAATTCTACAATATACTGTTTTTACATATTTGAATTCTAATAGAAGATTTGTATTTATTTATTTATTTTTTTTTGCAATGTATGTTTTTCTTCATATCTGATCTGTAAAATGTTAGTCTCTGGTTGGCAAGTCAGAAGACATTGAATGGAGTGAGAGTGTTGCCCCCTAGCGGCAATGTAAAATTACATCTTTTAGTTTCTGTTTATTGGAAGTTTCTTGGTTATTACTTTATTAGGCAGAATTTTTAATAGGACCGGACTAAGTTCTTGTTGAATGTTGTTCCATATCCAGCCCAAAGGCTGTAGTTTGGGCGCTTTTATGTTACAGTACTGAGTCAGTCACGCTAGTGGTTTTCGTGTGGACTGAAAACAGCAGTGTGGCGTCTACATAAAACTAACACCTCTGTTGTGATGTGTGCATGTGTTTTGGGAGTTCGGATGTTGATTATACGGGCGCAGACGTCTTGCCTCCCCTCATTCCTGTTGCCTGTGATCTAAATGGCCGCCTCTTATTTTGTGAGCACTACCTGGCACGCCATCTCTCTCCTTTCCTCTCCCTCTTTCTTGATTTCTCTCTGTCTCTCTCACTTACTCATTGCCCTCTCTACCTTCTCCTTCTCTCCTCAGGATATTGAGAAGGACCTTTGTCAGGAAATAGAGGCCCATGGGGTGTTGGGGAGGTAGAAAGACACAAAGTAACACTAGTGGATCACATTTCAGTATGTAGGTAAAACAGATGCACTTTTAACTTTTTAGACCGCAGGTACCAAAGACTTCTGAGTGAAAGAGTGCTGATGGACTGGCATTGTAATGAGTATAATGAGAGGTCTTTTATTGAGAGTTTAATTGTACTTATGTGAATGCAAAGCTTGAAAACCTTTGTATAAATTATGCAATATGTGAGATGATCAATGATTGCTTAAGGCAGGGTGTTTCAAAGTAGGGTGCCACAAGGGGTGCTGGGGGTCCATAAAGAATTTTAGTGAAGAAAAAAAAAAGTGACCCTGGACCACAAAGCCAGTCATAAGGGTCAATTTTATGAAATTGAGATTCATACGTCGTCTGAAAGCTGAATAAATAAGGTTTTTGAGATACAACTTTTGATATATTAGGGTGCAAAAAATTTTAAATATTGAAGCAATAAGCATGTTGCGAATCAAAATTCAAGTTTTTATATATTTTCTATATATATAGAACATTTTAAAAATATCTTCATTGAACACAATCTTTACTTAATATCCTAAGGATTTGTGGCATAAAAGAAAAATCTAATTTTGACCCATGCATAGTATTTTTGGCTAGTACTAAAATTATACCCGTGCTATTTATGACTGGTTTTGGGGTCTAGGGTAACAAATAAATAAACATTCAAGGTGTTCTTGTTACAGTGTAATTATACAATTAAGTACTGAGTACTATTATTGAACAACCAGTAGTTACTATAAAGTAATGTATAATTTACAGTAAGCACAGTACATTTAATGTGTGAGAAGGATCACAAAACATAACATAAAGTGTTACCATGTTTTTTTTTTTTAGGTCTGTCTAGCAATGTTAATTGAAGATATTGATTCAATGTTCATCACTATAACCTATTCAAAAAAATTAATAATATTACTGATTCATTCTGCTTTAATGAGATTGATTGTAATTATTTTATTCTGTTGATAGCTTCAAATTTTTAAATGGAAATAAATAAATCTGCATAATTTTAAAAGTATTCATCTTAATTTTCTTAAATATTATGTACAATAAATGCAAAAATAGTTTGTATTTGTGTAACTTTTACAGAATTTCTTTATATCACTGTCACATGCAGCTCATTTTTTGTAGGTAAAAAAAAGTTTATATTAGAAAATTTTAACATTTTTTATTGTGTAAAGTGCTATACTAAATTTGAACTGAACTGAAATGTGATTTATTTCAGTTTTCACATCTTTTATGAGTTTTGATCTTTTTTTATCAGTTTTCTTTTAACTTTTATGAATCTTAAAATGTATAATGATTTAGAAAAAACATACTGTTAAGGTAATATTCCAGATAATATTTTAATAATTTGCTTTACTGCAGAGACAACATAAAAGGTAATAAAATAATTAAGTAGTTAAAAAAATATTGAATTAAAAATTAAAAATGATATAATTTAAGTCTAATTTAATAATATTTTTTGCACACAATATAAATGGGTTGCTGTACATAACAATATGTGACCCTGGACCACAAAACCAGTCATAAAGGTCAATCCTTTTGATTCTTCTGAATAAATAAGCTTTCCATGGATGTATGGTTGGTTAGGATAGGATAATATTTGTTCGAGATACAACAATTTGAATATCTGGAATATGAGGGTGCAAAACAATAAAAATACTGAGAAAATCGCCTTTAAAGTTGTCCAAATTAAGTTAAAATTAAGCTTTGACATATTTACGGTAGGAAACTTGCAAAATATCTTGATGGAACATGATCTTTGTTTAATATCCTAATGATTTTTCGCATAAAAGAAAAATCTATAGTTTTGACCCATACAATATATTTTTGGCTATTGCTACAAATATACCTGTGCTACTTAAGACTGGTTTTGTGGTCGAAGGTAACATATGTAGCTACCTTTATATTTTTTACGAAACGGTTCCCTCACTATGGAATCATCATAATTTGGGGTCTTTGCCATCAAAAGTTTGAAAACGCTCACCTTAAGCAATTTTGTGTTTTCTACTAATACAGTATTTGCTCTGTTGAAAAAGTACTTCAATAAATCACAGTTCTCAGTGAGCCTTCACTGATAAGACACTGTGAGTAATGTCAGTAGATCAGTGTCACTGCAGCATCTTAGATTTAGATCAGTAAAGTAAAAGGAGATCAGTACTTCAACTGTAATCTCCCTTTAGAAGTAGAATAAGAGCCAGATTGAAAAGACCCCTGTTATGAGCGGTGTAGGGTGTCTCCAGCATTAAAGGTGTGTGTGTTTCTGTGTTGAATAAATAAATGTTGTGTTCCGAGCTGTCAGATGTTTGTGTGGCAGCTGCACAAGGATCTGACAGCCTATGAATCAAAAGCAGCCCTGCACCAGCAGCCATTAATATGCAAACAGAGAAGACTGCTTAAGTTTAATTTATATAATATTCCCCAAAGAATCATTATTATTCTAGGATCTTGCCAGCAACATTTGGCCTATAAAGAAATTAACTTTGTCTCCTTGTTAAGTACACCAATGCATCAAGCTATAATCTCCACAATAGATGAATCATATTTCATATTATACAAGACGAATGTATTCATATTTCATATTTTTCTAATTTTTCCTGTCTGACCATCTGTATGTATTAAGTCTCAGTAAGATTAATCTCTTGATCCTATTGGAGTAGGAGGCAGGTGTTTTTCCTAATACATCTATGAGTAAATAAGGCCTAGTATCAGGACATAATCCCCTGCATTATTTTTTATATCTCACGCCAATGTCACAATTTCTATTGTGTGTGTGCGGACGTGAACAGTGGGGGTAGCATATGCCCAGACATTTCCTAAGAGCAGCATTGTGAATATCAGTGGTGTATGAAATTGCTTGGAATGTCTCCGGATCATAGTGCTAAATCATTTAAAAGCTCCTTCCCCTTGAAAGGCGATCCGTCTTGACATGAAAGTGTGCACGCATGTACGTGCGCATGTGTGAGAAATGGGGGAACTGGAGGTGTTTAAAGAAAGAAAGCAAGGGTCAATGCAATTGTGACCTCTGTCCTTTGCTGCATTACCAGGTCCTTTGTGATGATCAAATCAGCTTCTCATTCGTAACGTAAAGCGATCGAGCAACAGCGCAAGTCTGGTGTCAGTCAAATCTGTTAAAGTCTGGTCTCTTGTCATGTGCGTATACTAATATTCTCATCGCAGCTCGCAGCTCTCGCTGATATACACGTCTTTTCGAAAGCACTTTAGGCATACTGATTAGGATGGCCATTTGCAATATGAAAATGAATTCCTCAGCCCTCCGGTTTCTTTCATCTGGGACTGATCTCGGGTCAGGCCCCACAAGGCTCATGCACGCTGGGTAATTCATCCTCCGTATTATCTCAATAATGATAAATTCGTAGCCTTATGACTAGAGATGTATCAGCTGATGAAGCTTTGGATGTTATTTAGGAAGGGTTTCAGATCGCTTTTGCCCTCTAATCCTACGGATAATTAAGGGGGGCTGTCACCACAGAATTGAATTGTAATTGTTAAGAGCAATTTACGGTATGTAGGAAATACAGCTATGATTATCTATCTATCTATCTATCTATCTATCTATCTATCTATCTATCTATCTATCTATCTGTCTATCTGTCTATCTGTCTATCTATCTATCTATCTATCTATCTATCTATCTGTCTATCTGTCTATCTAGAATATTTTTTTGTTGTTTGTTTTTGAAAAAAAGTCACTTTAAAAAAGTACAATTTAAAATATATATTTTTCTATTTTAATACGTTTAAAAATAAAATTTATTCCTATGATGTCACCTCTAAAGGTTTTCAGCAACCACTGTTACATGGTCCTTCAGAAATCATATTAATATGCCAAAATTTAAAGGGGATAGTTCTCCCAAAAATGAAAAATTCTGTCATTAATCACTCACCCTCATGTCGTTTATCTTTTTGAGATATTTTTGATAAAATGCGAGAGCTTTCTAACCCTGCAATAAAAAAAAAAACAATGTCTAATTTGGCATGAATGGAAAGCAAAGTTTGAAATAATTAAAGTGATAGTTCACCCAAAAATAAAAATTCTGTCATTAATTACTTACCCTCATGTCGTTCGTAAGATCTTCATTCATTTTTGGAACTCCGAGAACTTTCTGACCCTGCATAGGCAGCAATGCAGCTACCACATTCAAAGCCCTGAAAGGTAGTAAGGACATCATTAATATAGTCCATGTGACATCAGTGGTTCAGCCGTAATTTTATGAAGCCACAACAATTCTTTTTGTGTGCAAAGAAAACAGAAATAACAATTTTATTCAACAATTTCTTCTCGAGAGTACCACAATGCATGTATGTGTATTCCTCTATTTTAACAATGTCCTACCTATCTGGGCCTTGAATGTGGTAGTTGCGTTGCTGTTTATGCATGGTCGGAAAATTCTCGGATTTCATCAAAAACGCCTTAATCTGAGTTCCAAAGATAAACGAAGGTCTTACAAACAACATGAGGGTAATTAATGACAGAATTTTCATTTTTGGTTGAACTATCACTTCAATTATTTCAAACTTTGCCAAATTAGAATTGATTATTTAGAGCTTAAAAGTGCATGTTCTTAGTCTTGCTGGAATCTTACTAGTATTCGTTAAGGTTATCGAACCCCATTAAGAACAGTCTTTGTTAAACACTGTCTTAGTTTATGTACGTGTTCAAGTTTAGATCTGGTATGTCAGGTTAATTGATGACTACTGGGTGCATTTCGGAAGCCGAGGGCACGGAAACTCTTCGGGAAAGTCCCTGTTGCGTGTCTCTTGGGCCTCTCATTGAACGCTGAAAGACTGGCGGGGACACTTCAACCCTGCATGAAGTGACTGGGTTACACCCACCCTCCTTCCTTCCTCCCAGCATGCATATGGCCTCCTTATGAGCAACAAGGTTAACACTTGTGTCTTGGGAGTGGCAGTGCCTGCTGTCTGTCTGTCTTGATTCACACATGACTCCTATTTTTGCATCTTTGTTTCTCTCTCTTCCCCCCTATCATTTGGAAATCCGACTAAGTAAAGACCGTAATCTAGTTTTCCTTTTTGTTCCTTGTAATAAGTTTTTAATTATGAGCCTTTGGGGCCTTCATTTTCATACAGACTTCATGGTGAAGTGCTTGTTCAAACATATACACGCACACACACTTTTGCACAGATCGTGACTCCCGGCTGGCATTCATTAAGGCTTGTAATTGATTGCACATGGCAGCTGAATATGTGATATGTGTATGTTCCCTCACGCGAAAGGTGCGGAGGGGAATTGCCTGGTCGTAGCATTGTTAGCCCTCTCCTGGGGGGACAGATTTCCTGTGCTTGCTTTGCACGCGTGGCATGCTGTTGGCCAAGTGACGGGCCAGTGGTAAAGGAAACACCACATGCCAGAAGATAAAATCAAAGCTGACAGTTATGGCATGGAAAAAATGGGCTTCATCTCCATGTACATAAGAGAAAAAGAAAAAAACTGTCATTTGCTATCCTTCCATACTTTTTCATACCTATAAAATGAGTTTAGGCAAAAGTAAAAAAGGTGAAAAACAAAAAACACTGGCTTTTCAAAGAGAAGTGAGGCCGACAGATCAGGTAACTGCTCATACTGGACATGTGTATGTAATTACGCCGTGATGTACACAAACTCTTTGTTGTCTGTAAGATGACGGATGGCTGTAAGTAATCGCCACATCTGAAATTTGATCTCCAGACTACTTTTGAAACCACGTCTGATCTGTATGTCAAGGGACTATCTAAAGATATCGCCACTTTTACAGATGTTTTTGGTGAAATCACATTAGATATGAATGTGATAGCTCGGTAGAAAACTATTATCTTTAATAATAAAGCAAGAAACTTCAAAAATAGCAAAAAAATATTATGCACTATTTCCAAAAAAAAGCAAAAAAACAAGGAGCTGTAATACAAATTAAGGTAGATGAAGTTAAAGTCAAATGTTTACATACACCTTGCAGAATCTGCAAGATGTTAATTATTTTACCAAAATAAGAGGGATCATACAAAATGCATGTTATTTTTTATTTAGTACTGACCTGAATAAGATATCAAATAAAGATGTTTACATATAGTAGAAAAAATAATAGTTGAATTTATAAAAATGACACCATTTTATTTTACGTACGCTTGATCCTGTGTTGTTACCTGAATGATCCAGTTGTTGTTTTTTTTGTTTAGTGATGGTTGAGTTCCTTGGTTGTCCTAAACAGTTCTTCAAAAAAATCCTTCAGGTTTTGCAAGTCATGTGCAATGCTTCGTACTTTTCACGGATATTTCTGAAAACTCTAAATAAATGTATTTTATTTTGTTATTTAAAATCCTATTCATGCTAACTGTTTTCGATCTTTCTTCCAGGCCAGAAGTTGGCAATACTGTGTCATAAAGCTTTTAGTAAAAAAATGCATTAAAAAATTACTAATTACACGTCTCTGTATATCAGTGTAATGATTAAGCGATTGACTTGTCACGTAAACGTCATCAATCCTGCGACCATTGACCACAACAAACCAGTGTTTGTTGTCGCTTTCATATTCCTGCCTGTCAAATCCCAGAACATTATTTATAAACAGCTGTTACCATGTGCAAATTGTATTCATATATATTCATATATTCCAAAATCTCTGTTTCAGTTGTCCATATGTATCATGGCAAACAGTGTTTTGAAAAGTCTTGGCTTGTTTGTGGCCTAAAACACTGTTTATATGTGACTGAGAGGCCGCAATGCAGAGAACTGTCATATTCTTTGTGGATGGGGCCTAAATCATACTGGCAAATGTGTGTACATAAACTCAAGAAATGATATCGAAGCCAAATGAATATGAAAATGAAACTTGTGGATGTCTGTGTGTGTGAGTGCTCCAAACCGTAGGTGAGAATGAAAAGTTTTCCGAACCTGTAACCTCTCTTCCCCTGCCAGTAATCTCCTCAGAACCCTGTAATCCTGGGCGCATGCAGATGCCGCGACGGGAATATTGCTGTTCATATTCTTAATCTGCTCTCAAATGCCTTTCTGTTCCCCTGACGAAGCGCCCCTGCTCGTCGTGTTCTGTGGGGAATTAAGAGTACTACACAGGATTCATGCAGAGGTAGACATCCCGTCTCGCTCTAAAATCCAGCCGAGAAGGAGGTCGCGATGGAGCTTTAAGAAACAGCCGTGCTCACGCGAGGCCTCTGATTCCGTGTTTCTCATAAACATAGGATATGAAAGTGTGGAGGTAGAGGAGAGAAAGACAAGGAGGAAACCAAAAGCACTGGCATGATGAGTGGCTGCATGGGAAATCTAAGGAGGAGTAAAGCTGGTTTAAGTTGACCTGGTTAAGCTGCGTGCCCGTTTCATGTGACAGAGAGAGACAAGCCTGCACACCTCAGTGAGAGGCTGGATATTATGCATTAAAGGCTTCTGTAGACAGGTAGACAGATAGAAAGACTCAAGCAGGCAACATGCAGGGCCTCATCAGTAGGTAAGATATCACGACACAGCCTGCTGTAGAGCTTTGAGTCTGTTTGAGAACCTTTCCATTAATCACCCTTATGATTCTCATGACATATTAATATGCACGATAGTGTTAACAACATGTGTTATACTAATCTGTCTAGTTCATGTTCTTAGTATTGCTTATTTGTGGTTTTGAAAGCTTGTAAAAATGCTGTAAAATTATGGCAGTTGATAAAATTTCATCTGTTAGAGCCGATTCACACCAAGAATGATAACTATCCACTTTTTTCCTAAGTAACTGATGAGCGCCACCATGATGGATTCTAACTTTTGTTTGGGTGCTTTCATCTTCCGGTCTCCATAGAAATCCATGAAAACAGGGTAAAAAGATTGACTGAATTAATTATTTTAACTTTTTCAATATAACTGAATGTGTGCAGGGTTAAGCTGTGCTGTTGTTGGCAGCCACAGTAATAGCAATACATTTAAAGGGTTAGTTCACCCAAAAATGAAAATTCTGTCAGTAATTACTTACCCTCATGTCGTTCCAATCCCGTAAGACCTTCGTTCATCTTCGGAACGCAAATGAAGATATTTTTGACAAAATCTGAGAGCTTTCTGACCCTCCATGGACAGCAAGGGCCTACCTAATTCAAGGTCCAGAAAGGTACCAAGAATATCAACAAAATAGTTAATGTGGCATCAGTGGTTCAACCATAATTTTATGAAACGAGAATACTTTTTGTTGCACAAAAAGACTGAAATAACAACTTTATTCAACAATTCGGCAGAATTCGGAGAATTCTTCTCTTCCGTGTCACCCTAGCTCCATTTTGGAGGGTACCACCATGACGCTTCTACATCAGCAGCACCACGCGCATGCGCTGTGTACATGAAGATCAAAGCACACGCATTCATTGTGGTATGGCGCTAGGGTGACGTGGAGGAGAAGAATTGTTGAATAAAGTAGTTGTTTCAGTTTTTTTGCTCACAAAAAGTATTCTCGTTGCTTCATAAAATTACAGTTGAACCACTGATGTCTCATGGACTATATTGTCGATGTTCTTGGTACCTTTCTGGACCTTGAACTTGGGAGGACCCTTGCTGTCTATGGAGGGTCAGAAAGCTCTTGGATTTCATGAAAAATCTTAATTTGTGTTCAGAAGACAAATGAAGGTCCTACAGGTTTGGAAGGACATGAGGACGAGTAATTAATGACAGAATTTTCATTTTTGGGTGAACTATCCCTTTAGGGAATTCCTGTAAAATACTCGTTTTGCGCACCAGCAAATCTGTCCATGTCTGTCGCTGTAGGCCTTGCATAAGCGATGACAAAAGACGTCCGTGTTCAGGAAAAATGACGATAGAGACAACTGTAACGTTAATTACACTTTATTAGTGTCCACACCAATGGATGACAACATTCTGTTTATTGTTAGCATACATTGCATTTAAGTTGATGCTTAAAATGCTTGAGCTTAACAATATCATTGCACTGTTGTTATTGCATAGCTGTGGTGTAAACTCCCTTATACTTAGAGAATTATTGATCATTTAAACTTTATAGTTATTGTCCTTGCACACAGTTGTGGTGTTTTGTTTCTAAATTAATCAGTATAGAGTATTTGCATTTACTTCACGCTTTGATCAGTTACCCGGATGCACAGCCATATTGGTGATACTCAGATGTAAACAACAGCATGAACTGCACGGTTAACGTCCTACTGAATACATTGTTCTGCTAATTTATGCTGTGTAAACCACAGAAAAGCAGGAAAGGGCACAATATTTTGACAAACTAAAATAAATAGGTGGCAAAGATATGCACGCACAGTATTAATTAAGATATAAGCCTAATATTTCACCTACCTGACTGGAAATGATAAGAACAAACACAAATGTTGTCAAGATTCTTGCCCTGGAAATCCTGGTTCAGTTTGGCCAACCACAAACGCATTTAGTTCCTCATACAGTTTTTTGCACTCATCTCCTTAATTCGTTATAACTTTTGGCAGTAAATACTACTCAAAATGTTTTTCCTGGTCCGACCTTTAGTACAGCCCAAAACATGACAATAATTGGCCATTTTCGGCAGCAATAATCAGCTAAATATTTTTAAAGAGTTTCATACAGTTTAGTGGCATAGTTTACGTTCAGTACCGCCAATACATAAAATTAATCATTTCTAAACATCTTTTAGAAGGCATTGAGGTTTTTTTGTTAATTTTCTCAACCGAACATTTTTTTTATGTTCTTTACTCTATCATCATCTGCTTTTTATGGATTGAGCATGCTCTTGTGTAAATGCTGCCAGTCATTGTATGCTGTGTGTGTATTTGTGTCAGCAGGTGAGGCCTGTGTGCCAGCGGAGTGTAAAATGTGCCAGTTGGATTGACACCCGAATGACAGATACCAGTGAAACTCACTCTCCCTTCAGACACCTGAGATTATTCTCAAGGAGCTGAAGCTATAAACAAAACATTATCAATGGCTGCACTCATGGATTGCCACCCTCTGTTTTTTTTCTTTTGTGTTGCCACTTCTGCCCCACCCCCCGTTATTCAATAAAACATGGAGGAAGACTAAAATGTAGCGAAGAGAAGATTTTTTTGTGCCGTTTCGTGAAGAAACACTCCCTCAATTATAAATGTATTGAGAGAAGCCTGTTCAACTCACCGAGCGGAACTAGGGGGCGATGGTGTGTGATGGAAATTCATTCTTTTGAGACGACATGCTGTACATTTGCATGTGATGCTTTTGTGTGAAAGCCTGTGTGTGTTTGCGTTAATTCTTCTATTTAAAAAAAACCATCCCATGTCAATCCTCAGCCCTGCTGAGCTACTTCAGTGAACAGTAAATGGAAAACAGCTGGTTTGGTTTGTATGTGTGTTTTGTTTATATTGGATGAGTTTTATTTTTCCTCCCTGCTACGAGCCACACTTCTCAAGTGCACCCACTTAATTTTCTCTGTCCCAATTTCAACGCCTCCCATGGAAAATGCTGATTAGTTTTTTACTTTCTATCCCCTTCTTCAGGTCACCTTGTAAGGAGGGTCGTCTGGCGGGTGGGTTTGTGGAGGGGGAGGCAGCCAAGTGCCACACACACTCCTTAAGACTTATGAGTGCATCATAACCTTGACCAAGACAATCTGTTCAACGACACTTAGCGAAGATTCCTCATGATGTGCCTCAGAGCCGCTGGGACTCGGCTCTTCTGTTCTTTTCGTGCGCTATCAGCTCGGCGCCAGATCGCTGCCCGTACCACTCAACAGCCATTACTTCATTTGCAAGATAAATCTGGACTGCAGTGTCAAATCAATCACAACTGTCATTTCATCCACACAGACCACAGCACTAAATTGAAGCCTTTTTGCCCATAAATAGTCATCAATTCTTCGCCATACATTCATTGTTTGCTTTGACAGCTGCGGGCAGGTAACGAATGATCAGGTAATTTAATTTTAAGGCGGCGAGGGTCGGCTCGGACGCTAGGCGGCAGTTGTTTGATAATACCGGCGTCCTTTTTCTGTCCTGCGATTGTACGTCTCCACTCCATCTTACCCTACTTAGCAAGAGGGGATGGTATTATATCACATTTTCCCTTTTTTTGCATGGTTGTCGTACATGTGTCGACATTGTCCGTTAGCAAGTGTCTGAAATGTGTATCAGGGTAAATATTTGTGTCGCCAGGGACGTGGGTAAGAACAAACAAGTGTTCCTGTAGGCCTTTAGTGAGGGACCTTACAGGCTAAAGCATGTCTACAGTGCGAATACAGCACAAAAACAGTCGTTCTGTTCTGAGGCCACGGCTCTGATCCCTGTCCTCCTTCTTGTTAGTCGGTAATAAACATGGCTTGTCCACTAAAGGATGACATGGAAAGGAAGATTTAGTCAGTGACTGTGGGTTTTATTTTTTTTATTACTTATATTTGTTATTTCTTTTTGACATTGGATTAGGGATGTTAGTTTAAATAACATGTATTTCCAGACGATTGGGGTCACCGTGGGCTGTGTGGCAGATGTATTTTTAGAAAAAAATTCCACAAACGTCAGCGATTTGCAGTCGGAAAGATTTTTTTCTTTTTATCAAATGTATTGTAAACAGCAGATAGCACATATTTTGTAAACGCTGAAAGATAATCCTCACCCATGTGACTCATTTACAAGTGCTGTCAGTTTAGCTAATGCAAAAACAAGGATCACTTTACTTTCACAGCCATATTTTTGCCGCTCCCGCTCTCTCTTTCTGACTCACCTTGCCAAATGTGCTATTGTGTTGTACAGCGATGAGAAATGAGGGGCTTTCTGTGCTGCTGATACCTGTTATTTGATA
Organism: Garra rufa; assembly: GCF_049309525.1. Classification (NCBI taxonomy): domain Eukaryota; kingdom Metazoa; phylum Chordata; class Actinopteri; order Cypriniformes; family Cyprinidae; genus Garra; species Garra rufa. Next base: position 38,438,140 of record NC_133363.1, on the reverse strand, counting down.
TCACAGCCTTGCAACAATTCATCCTAATGTGCTGTTTAAAGGATTTGTTGGCTCATAATGCATTGATATTAGTTTAAAATATTGCTACTTTGCAAAGCAGCGCAGATGGGCCGGGCTGATGCAGCAGGCGTGAGGGAACGGGCTGAAACGCTCAGATATGAGATGTATTAAATGCACGAGTGATTCTGATGCGTTTTACTGTAATTGATTCTTTTCAAAGGTGTCTTCTCACTTTTCACCACCTCGCTCGCTCTGCAGAACTCTCTCTCTCTCTCCCCCTCCCTCTCTCTATATCGCTCGCACCTTCTCTCTCGTGCATTTTTACGAAGCACTGGAGTGTAACACTGTTTAATATTATACATTTGCCTATTTCTTTAGGTTTCGACTTCTAATAGCTACTTAAAATAACATCTATGCATTTACTCACTGTCATGTCGTTCCTTACTTTCTTCTGTAAAACACAAAAGAAGATATTTAGAAAATGTATCTGTGTATTTTTGTCCATATACAATGAAAGTCAGTCAGGTCTGGTAGACTCTTTTTACTTACATTCTGTGAACAAAGACAGTCAAAACATTCTTCAAAATATCTTCTTCTGGGTTTTACAGAGGAAATAACAGTTTTAAATGAGATGAGAATGAGTAAATAATAATTCTGAATGAAGTATCCTTTTTAATAACTTTTTATCAAATTTCTTAAACATTTGTCTCCTGTTTATGCAGTATTTTTGCAATGTACAGAGCAGATTTAAGGGTTAAAGAGTTGAAAATTTTTAAATTATGTCATTATTTACCCGCCCTCATGCTATTCCAAACCTGCAAGACCTTTGTTCATCTTCAGAACACAAATTAAGATATTTTTGAATCTGAAACCTCTTTGGCCCTCTTTAGTCAGCAAGGGTCCTACCAGAGTCAGGATCCAGAAAGGTACCAAGAACATTGACAAAATAGTCCATGATACATCAGTGGTTCAGCAGTTATTTTATGAAGTTTCAAGAATAATTGTGTGCAAAAAAAAAAAAGTAAAATGACGACTTTATTCAACAATTCTTCTCCTCTGCATCACCCTAGCGCCATTTTGGAGAGTATCAAAGGGCGTAAACAAACTAAACAAAGCGTGCGTAAGCATTGTGATACTCTCCAAAATGGTGCAGAGGAGAATAATTGTTGAATAAAGTCATGATTTTTTTTTTTTTTTTTTTTTTGCAGAAAGTATTCTTGTAGCTTCGTAAAATTAAGGTTGAGCCACTCATGTCACATGAACTATTTTAACGACACCCTTACTACGTTTCTGTGTCTTGACCATGGTAGGAACCTTGCTGTCTATGCAGGGTTACAAAGCTCTCAGATTTCATCAGAAAATATCTTAAATTGTGTTCCGAAGATGAATGAAGGTCTTACGACAACCTGAGGGTAAGTAATAAATGACAGAATTTTCACTCTTTAAGTGAAATGGTCCTGGCACATTTCTAACAAAAGTATCATTAATGTAAGTGTATTTACAGTACGTTCTGCATCAGTCAGTGCTTCCTAAACTTTCCACCCTTTACCCAAGTACAATAATATTTCATTTTTATCTACAGTCTGAAGGTTTTGCTCACCAGCTCATTGTTGTTGTTAATTCTTCCAAGTTTTTTTTTCAGTGTCAACGCCAGGGCAAAAGTGGGTGTTGTCTGTATAGTGTAACAATGCGAAATGCAAAAAAAAACAAAACAAAAAAAAAATCCGGTGCCATTACCTACATGCGCTGTATTCATAAACAAGGCACAAGTTATTTTAGAAATGAGGTAATTAAGCAGTTCCAAAATGAACCCAGCCCCCGCTCTGAGCGCTGTCATTTGCATGCCTTTGAATATGCTGCATGTCTCTAAGGGGGTTTCCTGCTGATGAGATTCTCAACGCCATGCCGTCTTTGTTTTAAACACCGCAAATAAACAAACAAAAGCATCCTGGATGCCAGACTGCGCTTTCTCTCTCTCTCTCTTTCTCTTTGTGAATGACCTACAGCCCCGATCCTGCCTGAAAAGGACATTTCCCTGGTCAGGGAAAAAAAAAAAAAAAAAAAAAACTTGCTCATGGTGATTAGAAAGAAGAGACAGAGGGAAAACAAGAGAGAAGTTGAGTCACAGATCTATTCTTTTGGTCTTAATTAGAAAGACCATACATCAGCGAGGCAGTGCCTCTATTCATCCAGCTGATTGGGGACATGACAAATGAATGAGGGAATAAACAGGGTGTCAGCAGAGAGAGGGAGAGATGGATGACTTTTGGTCTGAAGAGAATGGAGAGGTACAGTTAACCCTGGCTCTAGGCCAAGGCCTGTAGTCTCCTTTCCTCTCACCTCACCCTTCGGGCCTAACTCAAGCCGACACACCCTGCCCCGGCTCCTGACCCTGCCTCCACTTCCATTTATTAGAAAATCAACACCCTTAAAGGGAAACGCGCACATACCTTCATCACTATGCATCGCGGTACCCTCAACCGCCGCCTCGTTTAGCAAAAGGGTGAGCGAAATAATAAAATAATCATTTACAAGGTATTTCAAAGAGGGTTTAATGACTTTTTTTGGACCTGTGCTGGATGTAATACTCAGAGTTCAGATGAATGAGTGCAAGAGAATGTGTAGCACTTGTTGTGAAGATGTAATTATGAATTAGACACGGTGAAAACAGCTGCCGTATTTGAAGAGAGTCGATTAAAGGCCGATTGCGCACAATGCTCCGTTAAATTCAACCCGGCTCCTTTCAGTACCAGAGCCGGCCAGGCTAATGGGTTCATTCAAGTGTTTCACCACGAGTGAAAGAACCAGTGAGTGAGACGGAGAGAGAGAGACGAGGATTGTGAGATCATTGTGAATTAAAAGCTATTAAAGGCTTCAAAGGCGATATCATTTAAGATCGCACTACTTTTTCTTTGTTGAGGGCAAACTGTATGCAGGACTGAATGGTGTTATGAAGATAAATAGTTTATTTTTCTTTGTAATTCTACAAAGCTTAATGTGGTTCTCCTCATCACCTTTCATTTCTCCATCTATCCACCCACCTTTCGAGCTGACTTTGGCTTTCATTAGAAAATATATAAATAAATAAAGACTGAATTGGTTTTTCAATTACTGGAGTTGAGGCGCACACTGGCTAAACAAAGATATTCTGGCAGGAACCAACCAGACAAGCGGAGATTATACATTACCTCAATATGTGATTTAATAACTCACATTTTCTTTTATTGTTTTTCTATTTTCATTCTACCCCTTTCCGGAGCTTAGGCGCTCTCTGGCTGTTTAATAGTCAGAGAAAGATGCGCTTCTTTCCACAGTCAGTGTTAACAAAGACGTCCAGAATGAGGTCGGTGTGCTAGCTGCAATACAGAGAATCCTCAATCAGAAGACTTGAAATTGGATTCATAGTTCACTTCATGGAAAGCAGCAGAAAATATCAAATCATTTTCTTTATTGGATTAAATTAATTATGGAGAGACTGCATATTAGATATAGGCTAAAAGGGCTTTTAATGTGCTCAATAAAAGCCTTCAGCCTTTCTTGGAATAGGCATAAATCTATCTGTGCTGCTTATTACAGTCTGTTCCTTTCCACTGCCTGCCTTTATTTAAAGTATTAGTCATTTTTTCAACAATATGTGCCCTTCAAATTCTTAATCTAGCTTCCGCTGTTCTCCAAACACAGACAAATATACGTGCGCGCACACACATTTTTTCATTATTTACATGTTGGGCTTTAAACTGAAGGTACAGTATGGGTGGTCACACTTCGGTCACACTTGTCACTGACCATGCATCATGTTAAATTGATATTTCTTAACATCCTGTGCAAAGCCGGCAGTGTTTTGCTCGCATTGACCGTATCATCTTTTGATGCAGGACTACTCCTGAAAATCTCATACTTAGGGATTTGTCAGTTATGTCATCACAATTCAGTTGCTGAAAGATGATTGATGAGCATAACAATCTATGCTGGTAATTAAAATGCCAGTCACACTTAACCAGCCAAAAGAAAAGGGGACAGAAGAATTTTTAGCTGAAACAAAATCCAACCAGACGGACTGACTCCTTTTAAAGTGAATCTCGCTTTCACTAAAATCATTAGAGAGACAGATGACACCTTGTGTAGATGATGTGCATAATAAAGGAGAAGAAGAGGAAAAAAAAGCAGTTTTTAGTTTCAGTTTCATCCTGTCTGTGATGTCATAGTATCAAACTCTCAGTATGCACATTGTGGAGATACTATGAAAAGAAGCAATGTTCGGTTTTGGCCCTCGGCAGCAGCAGCTAGTTGTAGTATCACACCCATTTGTTAGAACAGAGGAAAGCAGGAAGACAAACTGACTAATTGATTCTCATTCTTCATTACACTGTAGTCAAAGTTACACAAGCTCAGATTAAAGCACTGAGGCAGGGCAGAATAAGGGTATTGATATAAATCTGTCGTTTGGATATTCCCCGTGGTGCTTTGCTTCTTAGTGCAACTAAATAACATCTAAGCCCTCTGGGGTTAAGACCTAAACATGTTTAAGTTTTTGAGGCAATCAAGGCTTATTTTCTGAATTTTTTTCTTTCTGGAGAAGCAAATTCGAGAGGACATCTGTTCCGTTATGAATTTCACATAAATCTTAAGCTTTCCGATGCTTCAAATGAGGCTTCATTCAAGCCAAATGAATGAAACATGATGGTAAACCCCTCACGCGCTGGAGGTTGTCATGCAATATTGAGTTGCGTATAATCACTGTGTAATCTGTCTGTGTGCCAGGGGAGGGTGGAGCGAAATCCCCTTATACAACAATATCACGCCAAGATCACAAACTCTCTCTACTCTCTTTGGTAATGAAAAGCTGCGAGATTCTTCTGTGAATGTCAAGCCATTGCTCTTTGGCTGACGAAGACACAGAATTGAAAGTGTGATGTTTGCTCCCGTTTCGAAGAGCAGCACAGTTCCTCCATTTAGATGTTGTGATCATACTGTTTGTTTGTGGTTTTGTTTGAAGCAGCTTTATACATTTGTCTCTCACCATTCTGACATCTGTAAAAACCTCATTGTAAATGGAGAAATTTAGGAGTATGTGTGTGTCACTGTGTGGCCTGCAAATTGACTTACTTTTACTCAGCGGAGTGGCATTGTAAAAATATCCTGTTAAATTTATGGTAAAACATGGCAGAAAAATTTTTTTTTCACCAGTTTCAGCTTAAAAACTTAAGTTTAGCAGCTGCATTAAAATTTTAAGCTAAATCAACTTTAAAGTACAAGTAATTTCAACTCATAAGTTAAATCAACTTACAGTACAAGTCATTTTAACTCATTTTATTGTCATGAGTTGAAATGAATAGTAGCTTGATTTAACTTAAAATTTTAGGCAGCTGCTGAATTTACGTTTTTAAGTTGAAACTGGTAAAAACTTTTTACAGTGTATATATTGCAACTTCCTTTATGTGATACAGTATTATGTTGTTATACCAACCTACTAGAACTACCAAAATCTGGCTTTGCACCTTAAAATCTACTAGTGACCACCATAATAATAGGCAAGGTGGTTCAATAGAAAATTAAATCATGAATAAGAGTTCATCAAGTGCTCTGTCCATAAAACAAGGCCAATATTCGTGTATAGGTGGTGCACAGGGTCATATCCACACCATCAGGGCAACACATGACACTAAAATAGTGCAATCAAAAATATAAATAAGATGTAACACAACCACATTAACATACAGCAAAAATAAAAAGCAGACCTATTTATATAAAATATAACAAATGGTGATTTTGTCTTGTCTGGGAATGACCTTTTACTTTTTTTCACTGTAGATTATATGGTAATTTATAGTTTTTACATTTAAAAAAAAAACACATTTGACAGTATTTTAGAGTAAAATTACATATAATATGATGGTAACATGCAATTATTTGGTTAACAAGTTTTCACTGTATGATTTTACAGTCTTTCTTGAGTAAAAAATTATTGATTTCTCCATTTTAATTGATTCTTATGTTTATGAAATGGTATTGATTCTTAAATCCCAAGAATTGATAAGTCTAGCCTGTTTTCAGTAAATGAACGGAACAATGTAGTTGATTTTAACCTTCAATATTATAGAAATATAGTACCAAATTACTCTCAAATATATTGTAAAGCAGTAGTTGAGAGATTTTGAGAAAAATTGGCATGTGCTGTACCTGATATATTCAAAATAATCAATATTGAATCAAATTAAATCAGAAATCAAATCACAAGCTTCTGGATGGTTATTTTATTTTATTTATTTTATTTTATTTTATTTTATTTTGTAATTTCACAGACATTTCTGTTAACCCTAAAACACAAAAGTGCAACATTTAAAATACAGGCAAGACACCTTTAAAAAATCAATAGGGGAAATTCTTTCATATTAATATAGTACATTTTGCCTTGTATGTATGGATTTATATATACAGTCAAACCAAAATTTATTAAGGCATCTTCAACATTTCTCACATTACCACGGTTTATTCTCTATAGTTTAGAAACTGGTAATAAAATATGACAAGAACTCAAGTTAAACTGTGTCAGAACAAATTCATCTTGATAATGTCAGATAATTTTGATAGAAAGGTATATAATGGATTACAATCAACCAAAAATTCAGACAACTGTTAGTATGACAATATTTAAACACTTTTTGACCAGTTACCAAGCAATGCCTAATTTTGTTTAGTCTGTGGTTTAAAAAAGGTCGCATTAGCAATTATAGAAAAAACACTTAAGCAAAACATGCTCAGGTCAAAGTGTAATTTTTGGTCCCAGATTTTTATCAGTTTTACTGGTAGTCCACTGTATGAAGAAATTTTGCTGTCCTCACTTACATAAATGAGTTAAAATTAAAAAAAATATATATCAAAAATGATATCTGGTGTCTGAATAATTTTTGGTTTGACTGTACATTACTGTTTGTTGTTTTATACAGAAACATTTGGAAATGAACATTAACATAACATCATTTAATAATTTAGACTTTTAAAGTATTCTTCGTTGTTAGTTCATTAGTTTGTATTTTGGTAAATTAGTTGTTAGATTAGTTGTCAGTTTTTTCGGTTACCACTCTACCTGTATGTAAATTCAAGGGTTTGTATGCTCTGAGTTGCTTGTTGGACTGTTTCCCCTGGCATATTGACGTGATAACACTAATAAATTAATTAGCACCATTAGATAACTTTTGGTATAGATTTCTGCTCCTGTCCTGGTTCAGGGAACGAGAAGCCGTCTAGAAAAGTTCACAACAGCGTCTGAGGCTCTGTGATGTCTTGAGAGAGATCTCCACTCTTCTCTTTCTGTTTTTGTTTTTATGCAAAGCACTGAGATGGGAGGAGTGACACACAAACACATCCAAAATGGGGAAAGACCTCAGTATTGTACTGCCTCACCCATGGCCTAATTAAAATTCACACAGAGACCGTCTCTCTTTTGTTCCCTTAGTAAAGCAGTATTGTTCCTCAGGAGTGAGCGGCTCCAGCAGCGCTATACTAACCCTGCTAGCGTTGCACAGCTGCCCTCTTCTCTGGAGATTTAGCCTACTTTAGCCTCAGACTGACAGAAATAGGTTGTCTCTTTCAAAAAGGGAACTATCATCATTACTCTATTGAATGGAGTAGCCTGTTGTTATACAAACACGCACATCAAACACACACGCACACACCGTTGAATCAGTCTTTGTCTCCTGCCAAAAAACTGTCATATTTGCAGAAATCCCTGGAATTGGACTATATGGGTGAATTACTTGCCATTTCCTCAAAGAAAGTTGTTAATATTCAGTATGAGAGAGCATAGGAGATTTCTCTCACTCTTTCTCTCTGTTTCTCGTCAGATAATCCTGATTCTCTAAGGCATTATTGAATTCTCTTGTTGTCTTTTTTGGGGTTTTTGTATGCGTGTGTTAGAGGGAGAGAGCAGAGTGGAGGCGGGTTAAGAATGAATCTGACGTCTGAAGTGGTCTTGCCTTCACCGCTTGATTCTCATTCACCTCTGCAGATCCACGTCAAAACAAACCGACCTTTTAAAGCCTCCGCTGGCTTTGAAGTGATTGAATCGCTTTCTCTCTCCCTCTCTTTCCCTCTGCCTTTCTCTCACTCTACGAAATTAACAACCATGCATTTGCCCCCAGGCCTCTTTGATGTCTGCTGATTTTTCCATGTTATCTTGCTTATATTGGACAATGTGTACTCCTGCTCTCAGATTTGCTCACATTATCTTTTAGTGAAAAGCCCAGTTCACTTCAGAGAGAGGAAAAAATTACATATGCAACTTACTATTTATTTATTTATTTTAGTTTTTTGTATATTGTTTTCTGATTTTTATTTATATAAATTTTTAAATAAAATAAAAAAACAACAAAAAAGGGTTATTGTGGTTATTGCTATAAAAAGACTATTAAAAAGTCAGAATTGCGAATTTATATCTCATAATTCTGAGAAAAAAATCTGAATTTCAAGTTTTTATCTCACAATTGATAAAAGTTTTTATTACAGTTCTGAGAAAAAAAGTCAGAATTGCGAGTTTATAACTGACAATTCTGAGAAAACAGTCAGAATCGCAAGTTCATATTTCACGTTTCTGAAAAAAAAAGTCAGAACTGCAAGTTTTCTACCCCGATAACGATATATATCACAATATAGCAATTTGTATCTGAAAATGCATAGATAAAAATTCAAACACAAAGAAATGTAATGTAATGTAATTTTATTTAAACTGTGAATTGCAGCATTACTTTAAGTAAAAAAACAACCATGGGGTAGCCATGTTACTTTCATGTAACTTTTTTTCCCGGTACTTTAGCCTACTTTGTGTATAGGGCTCTACAATCTTTTGCTTTTTTTTTTTTTTTTTTTTTTAGAAATTCTTATGTGTGTTAATTTTTTTGATAATCAAATGAAAGCATAAACAATTATTCATTTCTAATCAAATGAAAAATAAACCCTTTTAATTTTTGGCAAACAAACAGAGGTTTACTGTTAAAATCAATACATGGAAGAAAAATTATATTCAGTTTAAAACGTTTAAATAATAATTGTAGTATTTTTTTCTACAGTTAAATGGTTAATCTTGTTGTAATATTTATTTTTATCATATATATTGTTTTATGTAAATTATTTAAATAGGAATATATAAACACCTACATTATACAGTACATAAGTAATACAAGACTAATATTGTTCTGTTTCATGTTAAACCGTACTTTTATTTTGACAGGTTGCCGTGAAGTTTCTGTGTGTACAGTATGATATGATGCTTTCTCAAATGAAACGGTAAAAGTGACACTCACAGCAGCTTTGGAGATTGAGTTTATCTGTTCATGTGAGATGCAAATGCCAAAAATTAGCGGGAGCTTCACGCGTGTTTCAGTATGCAGTAGAAAAAAAAAACGCAAAAATAAAACATTTTAGAAAAGAACACAACATCACAGTTGTTTGAACCAATGAGCTTTAAGCTGTGTCGTCAGCCAGTCGTTTCCCATGGTGCTTTTGGCACAGTCGGTGGAAAGCTACTGCGCCCGACTGCTCAATCTGACAAGGCCGCCTCGCCATCGCGAGAGTTTTTTGGCACACGTCAACACGATGTCAGAGCAAGTCGGACGTAACTCGGACACTTTTCTAACCGGCATGCATCTTGCGTTGATCACCGGTGATCGATTCTGCGCAGATTTTGCTCATCTCAACGAGTCTGGTAGGGGAAACACGGTCCTCATTGTTGGTTTCGTCACATGTAAGCGAACTCACCACTGCTGCACCGTCTTCTTCCATTGTCGAAGTGAATGTGTATTGCGTGGTTATGTAACGTGCAACGTTACTTGATCTCAATCGTGATTAAGACGATAGACCAAAATCTCTATCGGTTGACAAATTTCTACCGGTTAATCTAGGGTTACCTAGGGGGTAGTCTCAGCCTCAGACGTCACGCCCACGGAACGTTGGCTAAACGTCTGATGCATATGGTACACTTAACTGGAAACACTTCAGGAATGTCGAAGTCGTCATCTGATTAGTTGAATTTCATCGGATTTCCGGAACACGCGAGTGTCGCGTTTATTTTCGGTCCGCCGGGAAACAAAGCGCAAACTGATTTACTCGCGTTTTGCTACAAGCTGCTTATGCAGACGCCGTTGTTGTTAAACACATTTGCGACGTTCGCGAACAAATTACTGACTTACCGCTTGTTCTCCCTCTTCTTCGTTAACTTTCAATGCTGGTTATATCAATGTCTGACTTGTTGCATGCCAGTCTGTTGTTGTGGGGACATTTCTACGCCCCGAAACGTGACACTCAACGAAATGAACTGTGATTGGTTGTTTGACATGTCTGTCAAACGGCCTTATGGGCGGGCCTTGGCCAATGAAAGCTGCCATGAATACCAGACCTTCAGCCGTCAGTCTGAAGGTCTGGCTACGCGAGACTACCTAGGGGGGGTCATGGGTCATCTCAAAAATGCTGCAGTAAAAAGGTTTTGCATATAATATGAATAAGAACTGATCATTGTTTTTGTCTACTTTTTAGAAATGGGGTCTATATACCCTTTTAAAATGTAATAATGTCCCATATCTAAAAAATGCTGCAGTAAAAAGGTTTCATATGTGTTTTGCATATAATATGGGCCGTCCTGAATAAGAACTGATCATTATTTTTTTTCTACTTATTAGACTCTAAAGTCTAATAATGTCCCATTTCTCAGAAAAGAACCGTCAAGTACACCAATAAATAAAACGGATATTAAAGCAGAAATGCAAATAAATAAGTAAGTAAAAATTCACGAGCATTTTGTAGTATTATCTCTCAGTCCTGGGCGTCTAAATGAAAAGCGCTCTGCAAGCGCGTTCTCTCTGTGTTGTTTCTGAAACTACCGTAATCACTGTAATATGCGCGCACACAATCGCGGCAGGCTTGACCGTGTTTTTCTGAACCGCGGATGGCTTTACCGCAGTGATTATTTGCATGAGACGCTGCTTTAAAAAAAATATAAAAAATACGGGACAAAACCCGTCCCGTATTGATTCAAAACGGGACGCGCAATTTCATTCTCAAATACGGGACGATTCCGTATTTTAAGGGACGGGTGGCAACCCTAGGTTAATCATGTATACCAGTATATCGTCCTCCCCTAGTTTACAACTTATATCAAAACATCTTTATATCACAGTTCTGAGAAACAAGTTACAATTGCGAGTTTATATCTTACAATTCTGAGAAAAAAGTCAGAATTGTTCATTTATGTCTCATAATTCTGAGAAAAAAAGTCAGAATTGTTAATTTATGTCTCATAATTCTGAGAAAAAAAGTCAGAATTACGAGTTTACATCTTATATCACAGTTCTGAGAAAAAAAGTCAGAATTGCGAGTTTATAACTGACAATTCTGAGAAAAAAGTCAGAATCACAAGTTCATATTTCACGTTTCTGGAAAAAAAAGTCAGAACTGCAAGTTTACAACTTATATCACAACATCTTTATATCACAATTCTGAGAAACAAGTTACAATTGCGAGTTTATATCTTACAATTCTGAGAAAAAAGTCTGAATTGTTAATTTATGTCTCATAATTCTGAGAAAAAGTCAGAATTGCGAGTTTATATCTCAGAATACTAAGAGAAAAGTCAGAATTGCAAGTTTATATTTCACAATACTGAGAAAAAAGCCTGAATTGCGAGTTTATATCACAATTGTGAGAAAAAAATGTCAGAATGTGAGATAAAGTCACAATTACCCTTTTTTAAATTTTTTATTCAGTTTCGTAAATAGGCTTTCATAGCTTTTAGCCCATAGCTTTTGGACAATAGAAAGACTAATTATGGACTAATAAGAAAAAAAAATAGTACATTCACTTTTATCACAATTCTGAGAAAAAAAAAATCTGAATTGTGAGTTTATATCTCATCATGCTTAGAAAAAAGCCAGAATTTCGAGTTTATATCACAATTGTAAGAAAAAGTCAGAATTGCGAGATAAAAAGTCACAATTACCCTTTTTAAAATTTAATTCAGTTGTGGAAATAGGCTTCCACAGCTTTTAGCCCATAGCTTATGGACAATAGAAAATAGTACATTCACTTTTATCACAATTCTGAGAAAAAAAAAAAAAATCAGAATTATGTTACATTACGTTAGTTTTTTTCTCCCAGTACTGAGAGAAAAGTCAGAACTTTGAGATAAAAAGTCACAATTACTTTTTTAGACAATAGAAAGACTAATTATGGACTAATAAGAATAAAAAAGTATATTAACTAAAAATAAAAGAAATAAAAGAACTTGGATTGACAGTGTTTGTATTATGAGATCATATTTCACCCATCCTAATTTGCGATGACAGACAAGTTCTTATTTCAGTGCTGTCATATTTATTCAATATGTAATGTAAAAAATTGAGATTCAGTACAAATGTACAGGCCTGTCTGTCTCAATTACAGGGGCGTGATGTTCCCTGTCACTGTGGTCCCTGTAAGGGGAGCTATTTCTAAACAAATGGAGAAGTCTGATAGAGAAGGATAGATAGAAACACAGATCCTTATTGAAACTAATCAGGAATATTAACCACACAATAATGGCAAGCTCTTCTCCTTGATGTAATCTGCCCTGATTGTGGGTTTGTGTGACTTTGATTAAAAGAGAAGGGGGGCATCAGATCACTAAGCCCAGGGGAGCGTCCCTCATTTTCTCCCAGTGGCCTCCTGTGACCCCTACCACACACACGGAGGATCAGTCTGCTGTCTCCAGACGGAAAGTTTCAAATCCTTCGCAGGACTCCTAATCCTTGTGCGAGTGTCTTTTCCTTTTCTTCATCCTCTTCTTTTACTTTGCCACTTTCACTTTCGTCTTGGCAGATTGCGGAGATGACTGCTATTTTTACGGTCAGCGTATAAAAGAGCAGCTGAGATGCCGTGTGGTGAAGGACAGACAGTTCCACAGACATGTCTAAGGCCTTCATTCAAGATCCACCAAAGTTTGCTGAACTAATCTCATCTCCAAGTTTACAGCTATTAAAGAATAGTTTCAAATGGCGTTCCTAAACTGTATGACTGGCTTTGGTGAATTGGTGACATTTTTGAAGAATACTGTAGCCAGAACAGAACAATATTTAAGTATTTATCTATTAAAGTGCATTTAAATATATTTAAATAATTCTGCTTCATATTTCAATTTTAAGATTTCTTATTTTTAGAAGACTTGGAATATACAGTAGAACATTGTGTTGGACACGTTTTATTCATTTATTTATTTTGTTCATTTAGTGTGTTGTTTGTTCTTATTCAAAGACTGCCCATGATATTCTTCAAAAATGTACCTTTTGTGTTTCACTGAAGGATGAAAGTTACACGGTTGAGTAAATGATGACAGAGCTTTCATTTCGGGGTGAAATATTAATTTAATTCGCTGTCATTCAGTGTCTCCACCTCTGTGTGCATGGGAAACCTGAGCACTGAGAGACATCAAGAGACGTGTTCATCTCTTGCTGTGAAAACTCCCTTTTTTCCTCCTCCCTGGATTCGTTTTGTCTACTGCACTGTCTTGTCTTTCAGTAACCGTTCACCAAGAGAAGTGTCGCATTTAGCAGAGCTTTGTCCTTGTTTGCCTGGAGGAGGGAGTTCAGTGCTATCACAGGACACCTTTCACATGCTCACAGACTGCAGTCAAGTCAAATCAGCGTGTGTATGTGTGTGTGTGTACATTTTGGCTTTTTGAGCCAATTCTTTCAGAAGATACGGAACAATTTAGTGAGAATTAAACTATTATCATTGTAGGATAAGGCAGGTGAAGTCACCTGTGTACTTTTTTAATGCATTCTAAAAAAAATGCTGGGTTAAAAACAACCCAATGGTTGGTGAAATATGGACAAACCCAGTGATTGGACTGTTTTGAGCCAGCTGTTGGGTTAAATGTTTAACCCAACCTTCTGGGTGGTTTTATTTAACTCAACTATTGCTAAATTACTATATTTCTTGTAAAACGAACCCAAAATAGGTTGGAAATGAACATTTATTAATATGTTCAACAAATGAACATTTAGTAATAAGTTGAATAAATCGTAATAATTAAATAATAAACAGTTTTTAATCTGCTTATTAATAAATGTTCACCATTTGATAATTGTTGATGCCTCTAGTAATTATGTGTCTGATTTTTTTATTTTATTTACAACCCGTTTTGGGTTCATTTTAAGCCAGCCTTATAGTTATTTTTTTTAGCAATAGTTGTTAAATAAAGCTACCCAGAATGTTGGGTTAAACATTTAACCCAACCGCTGCGTCAAAACAACCCAGTTACTTGTTTTTTCTTGTTGTTTTGCTTTCTTTAGAAGGTGTGGAATTCAAAATATCAAACTGTGATGCTCTATTGTCATATTTTATAAATGCACATTAATGCAGAATTATAGTAAATCTTTAAAACACTAATAAGTAATAACACTATTAAATGTGATTTTTCCAGAAATTTGAAAATGATTCATATTTTATTCTGTACACTATAATGATCTGATGACTAGATTTACTTGTCATATTAAAAGTCACATCTGATTTTATGCAACCAAGCTTTGAACAGACTTGTATGGGGGGCTATAACATGCTGCATTTTTACTACTCTTCACATTAACATCCACATCAGACCAACAAAATTCCCCCAAATGTTGTACCAACTAGTCAAACACTAGTTATCTGAACAAAAATATTGCTGAATGTTAAGGATTTGTGAGTTCCCATAAAGCATTGCAGTATAACTAAATGTATGTGTTTACAGGATTAGTGTTTTGCTGTTTGCTGATTTCATTTAAACTTCTTATTTAGTCATTATTGTTAGTTATGTGTTGTGTTGTGCTGTAAAGAGGTTTGTGTCTCATGGATTGAGGCCTACAGTATGTTCAACCATTTAAAGTGATATCATGGACCTTCATTTATGAACAGCACCTATCATTTTCTTAAACAAGACCTAGTTATGACTGGTAGCATTGTTTAACGCTGCAAATCGGAAGTCAATTCTTCTTCACTGCTCAGAATGCAAACACAGGAAGTTGTGCTGTGTTTCCACAAGCAACTACTCCCTGCTGAAAAAAACAGCTAAAACCAGCCTTACTAGGGTGGTTTTAGCTGGTCATAGCTGGTCAGCAGGCTGGTTTTAGAGGGGTTTTGCCAACCTGGCCAGGTTGGCAAACCACTTAACCAACCTGGCCAGGCTGGTCAGGCTGGGAGACCACCAGCTAAAACCAGCCTCATCAGCCTGGCCAGGCTGGGAGAACAGCTAAAACCAGCTACTTCCAGCTTAAACTGGCTAAGACCAGCCAACCAACGAAGGCTGGTTTTAGGTTTTTTTTTTTTTTTTTTTTTTTTTAGCAGGGCTGTTCAGAGCAGTCGAAGAAGAAATACAAATGTGCTAGCTTTATATCTGCTGTTTGGCAGTATTTCAGACTGGACCAACCAGCTAGTAAAATGGCAACATGGCCCTTTGATTTCTAAAATGGTTATTTAAATATGAATTCTAAGCTGCCATTAAGCACTGCCATTTCTGTTGCACATATCAAGCGGCAAACGAAATGTAAATGAAACTAAACCGCCCTATGTTTGAGCTGTGCAGCGCTGACCATTTATCAGCTCGGACTGCAACGCAAATAAACTTGCACGAACCCAGAACAGCTTTATTCTGGAGACGAAGTTGATTTTCCGACTCTGTTACTGCTGCGAGATCCAATGAGAAGCGTTTGAATTTGCTACACAACGAATAAGGAGCTTTTGAGCAGCAAAATAAACAGCGCTGATGTATGTCAGAAAACCAGAAGTAATAATGCTAACTATAAAAAAATAAATATGTCAAATCTATGTCAGATAATAAAAATACTCTAGTTCACTGTGTATGTTTGTTCATGTTTTATTAAGAGATAAGTCTGAATCTCGCCATAAAATAATTTGATCAGTTCATACAAGGCTAGTATCAACAGCTGTATATACAGATACACACCCAGGTATCAGATCGGTACTTGGTATCGGCCTATACCCTGAGTCCAGGTATCGGAATGGGTATTGGGAAGGGAAAAATGATATCGGAACAACACTAATAGGAATGTGTGTAAATATAAGGACAAAATATAGAACCTTTTCTATGCACTGTTGATAAAAGAGGCCCCTGGATATCTCCTCTTTTTGAGATGATGGTTGCTTCACAAAAATAGTTCACTTAACATATTGAGTGTCCAATAAGACAGTATATACGGCTATCAAAACAATACATTATTTTATGTTCTGTGCTTCTGAACAAGATATTGGTTGTCAAATTCAAATTGACAACACAAAGTAGCGTTACTTGGTATTATTAAAGCAATAGTTGAGAGAACTTAAAAATCTGAATAAATCAAGTTGCCTTTTTTCCCAGCATTTTTTACAGAGCATCAATCAGGTTTTATGTCATACATCTGTAGTTAGAATGAAGAATTTCTATACTAAATGTCGAAGTAAATATGTTTGACTACTTCATGACTGTGAGTGCAGCACGATAAATCAGTTCATCCCTTGGGCCTCGTAAAACCTGCAGTACGAGGTTGCTGCTTAATGAGAACTTTTCTTGAATTTCTTGTTGAGAATATCATCTGACATACTCCATAACAGCTGTTAAAAAGGATTTATCTTGATCGGACGTCTTAGCACTTTGTTCCGGCATTAAGATTTCTAATCCCTGTTTTAATTATTTCTAATTGCAGCCAAAATGGTCAATGGTCACAGTAGACTAGATCAAGGCCAAGACCAGCTTAAGATTCTCTGTTGTTTTGGCCTCTTTTAAGATTCGATAAATTTCATTTTGGCAACGGACCTTGTGTTTTAAGCTAATGCCAATCATTAGATTCCAGACACTGCACGTTTTTTTTTTCTTTAAGGAAAGTTAGTTAATTTGATATTATGAGAAATGATGTCCCATGAACTGCTGTTATTACACCCTGATATGATGTTTATCCAAGAAGAATACTTTGGACAGACATTAGAAAGGAAAATATAACCTCACAGGCAGAGTTTGTAGCTTAGTTAGTCCAGATTTATGTGTTTGCTGAGCAAATAAAATAAGGAGTGAAGTAATGTAATTTAAGACTAAATGAAAATGGCCAGGGTTTGGCTCAGTGTTATATGTGCAGAATAAGAAATGAGTCAGGACAGACTTCTCTGAATGAGAAATGCAAGCAATTGTTTTCATAAATTAAATTACGAAGAGGATTTCTAGAGGACCTGATGGTGTGCTGACTGAACAATGACACAAATGTCTCATAAAGAATATGTTTGAAGAAATTCAAGCGGGCTTAAGTAGTCCATCTAGGCTGCAAATACGTCCACACACACATTTATGCAGATGTATACATACATGCAGATTATATTCACTCATGCCACAAGTATTCTCCATCTGTACCAGCAGCCCTTTCTCAAATAACCTCTTAATAAACGTTTAATCAGAACTATTGTCCCTCATTTGCCATTCTTTCCTCCCCATTTTAAGTCCCTTTCTCCTCTTCCAGCACACTCGCCTCTCTTTAGTTTTTGTCGGGAATTGTCGCTGTAAACATGTTGACAAATGGTCCTTTGAAAGCCCAGTTACAAATGACATTTATTCGGCAACAAAGCGGTTATTTGAGTGGCCTCCCTGGGCTTGCTTTACACCCACTCTAGTGATCAGCTGTCTCATGGCCAAGCACCTCAGGCTCTCGGCCCACCCATGACGGCGGTTTCATGAAGGACCTTATTTAGAAATTCAGCTGAGTTGAGCTTTTCAAGAAACACAGCTCCCACAACCATTTTTCTGCTAATGATGCTGTGTTGGCATTGGCTACTGTTCCTCCATAACATGTAAATACAATTTGTCTTGGCATTTTGTAGTACTAAAAAAATAAATAAACAAACTTGAAAAATGGATTTGGCACATCCCTGTGGCCATTGGGTTTTGAGTTACTGTGCCATACATATTTTCAGTAAAAAAAGAAGGCTTGGAAGAAAAGCTGTAACTGTCATTATTATTGTGTGTCCGTCAGTGTTGAGCTTCCTATTCATGGCTTGTCTTTCTGTGGCCCTTGTTGAAAATTTGGATGACCAAACACAATTTAGCATGAGAAGACAATCTCCATCCTGGGACATTTCTGCAAGAATTCATATTTTAGCCATTAAAAAACAGTCCTGCTCTCTAGTGGTATGTTTGTATTTTTTGGTATGTGCTTTTGAAATTAGCTTTTGGAAATTTGTTAATGAGTTAACATATTTGTTTAATAATAATAATAATAATAATAATAATAATAATAATAATGGCATAGCAGTAGTATTGTTTTGTGTGTGTGAGATTACTGGATAATATTAATATTGTTAAAACACTGATAGTTTATATAACTATAGACATGTGTATAAAATTGTATTATTATTATTATTATTATTATTATTATTATTATTATTATTATTAGAGGTGGTAGTATAAGTATTGTTCTTTTTTGTATATGATTACAGGAAATTCTAATATAGTCAAAAACACTGATTGTTTAATTTTGTTTTATAGTATGTAACTACTATAGTATATATTTCATGAGATTAAAAATATTATTCAAATTACGTTTGTTGTTATATAATGATGATAATAATAACAATAATTTTATACTTAAACACTAAATGTGTTTTAATTAACACCTATATTTATATTTATAATTATATAATATAAAATTATTATTAATATTACAATTGTATATGATATAACATGTATACATTTTATATTATATAAAATGTTGTTGTTATTATTATTATTATTATTATTATTATTATTATTATTATTAGAGGTGGTAATTGTAATATTGTTTTTTATTACAGGAAATAATAATGTAGTTAAAAACACTGATTGTTTATATCTATATGAATCTATGTTTTTATAACTACTATAATATATATTATATAAGATTAAGATTGACTATGTATGGGTATATTTATTATTAGTTGTAGTACCACTAATACTATTCAAATTACTGTTTGTTGTTATATAATGATGATCATAATAACAGTAATTTTATACTTATTTACTTACTATAAAACACTAATTATATGTTTATATAATATAAATTATTAATATTATAATTGTATAATTTGGGATCAGTAAGATTTTTTATGTTTTTTAAATAAGTTTTTTATGCTCATTAGTTTATTTGATCATAAATACAGAAAAATAATTAATATTGTGAAATATTATTACGATGTAATGTACAATGTTTTATAATTTATATCTGTAATTAAAGTTGAATTTTCAGAATCATTACTACAGAATCATTAGTGTCACATGATCCTTCAAAAATCATTCTAATTTCTGTCTGGAAACAGTCGTGCTGCTTAAATTTTTTTTTTTTTTTTTGGGATTCTTTGACAAAAGAATTAATTTAAAATAGAAAGGTTTTCTAACAATATACACTACTGTTCAAAAATTTGGGGTCAGTAAATGTTTATTCTTAATTAATTAATACTTTCATTCACCAAGGATGTGTTAAAGTAATAAAAAGTGATAGCATATATTTACATTGTTAGAAAAGATTTATATTTTGAATAAATTATGTTCTTTTTAACTTGTTATTTATCAAAGAATCCTGAAAAAAGAATCACAGAAAAATATTTCCCAGAAATATTTGGCAGCACAACTGTTTCCAGCATTGATAATTCTAATAAATAGATGATAATAATAGATAATAAATCAGCATATTGGAATGATTTCTGAAGGATCATGTGACACTTACGACTGGAGTAACAGCTGATAAAAAATTCAGCTTTGCATCACATGAATAAATTATATTTTAAAGTATATTAAAATAAAAAGACAATATTTTATATTGTAGTAACATTTGCAATATTACTGTTTTTTTTCTGTATTTTTGATCAAATAAATGCAGCCTTAATGAACATAAGAGAATTCTTTAAAAAACATTACAAGTCTTACTGATCCCAAATTTTGAGTGGTAGTGTATGTATTACATTAATGTTATATTATATTTATTTATTTAGTATTTATTGTTGTATTTATTGTTGTTGTCTTTTTTAACCCCACAACCAACACGCTGAATAACTTTTCAGAAATTAATGCAACAACATGCAGTGATTACACTGCAATACCTAGGGATGCACCGAAATGAAAATGCTGGGCCGAAACCGAAAACCGAAAAAGAGGAAACCAAGGCCGAAAACCGAAAACCGAAACACAGAAAGAATTATGCCAATTATTAGTACCATTGCATTTATGACTATGACTGTGTACTAATCTTACTAAAATCAAGGCATTGCAATTGCATAAATTAATATTAAAGTTTCAAAGAATAAATCAGTTATATTAATTTAAACAATTATTATCAATCAAGTATTATATTACTTAAATAACATATACATATATTTTACTGCCTTTGTTTAAATTGTTTACATTTTTATAACACATTATCTTGTGGATCCATCAGTTCACATTTACAACTCTGTGTTTCTCTTCCAGCAGGAGGCGCTATCAGAATGGTACACAAAGCAGCGCAGCAAATGACTTGTGAAACGTGCAGCGCTCATATTTATTCAATGGATAGCCTTTTGAAGTTTCATCAAATTAAGAGCTTTATTTAAGTCTTTCAAAAAACAACCCTTACACAATATTAGGGGACTAAATTAATATCAGCATATGAAGTATAATCGTCTCTCATTGTCTCTGAGAGAATGCACGTCAGATGCTGAAAGCACTGTCAGTTTTTACTTTCGCTTTCACATATTGCGCAGTTTTCACATTGCTTGTGTGATATCCATTGGCTCACCTCCACGGTTTAAAACATAAATGTTTATAAAAATACAGTATATAGAAAAGACATATCTTTAAATTATTGCGACGTAACACCAACATAAAGCCATTGTTTTTCACTCACTGATGCGTAGAGTTGGGGCAGCCGTCAGATGGTTAGAGAGTCGGTTAGAGAGTCGGACTTGTAACCCAAAGGTTGCAGGTTCGAGTCTCAGGTCCGGCTTGTAGGTGGGGGGAGTGAATAACCCTCTTCACCCTCAATACCACGACTGAGGTGAGTCCCTTGAGCAAGGCACCGTACCCCCAACTGCTCCACTGCCCACTGCTCCAGGTGTGTGTTCACGGTGTGTGTGTGTGTTCACTACTGTGTGTGTGCACTTGGATGGGTTAAATGCAGAGCACAATTTCCTAGTATGGGTCACCATACTTGGCCTCACTTCACCTCCTTTCCTTTCCTGAAAGCCACATCTGTCTGCGCAATGCGCCGATCTCTGCTCTCATCACTGGCTGCACGCACGACTGCAGACACCCCCTCTTGAAATTTCGGCATTACAAGTTTTGCAAATCGCTATCCGTGGGTCTTTCTCAGATATACTGAAATACGTCCACACCGCAGAAGTGTTGCTTCAGACAAGCACGTGCAGGCCGCGGTTTCTGTTTGCGTCAACATATATTCGGTGCATCCCTAGCAATACCATACAATAAGTTTCTTCTTAGCTTAATTATTGCTTGGCTTTTTGAGTTTTTGTAGGGTTATGACTTTTTTTTTTATCTGTAGAAAGACTATTGCCATACTGCATTAAATGCATTGTATGCACTGCATCTGAGTGTGCTGACACCAGTGGACTTCCATCTGTTTGATGGAATCAGGTGTTGATAAAGACAGGAGTGTGTGTGTGTGTGTGTGTGTGTGTGTGTGTGTGTGTGTGTGTGTGTGTGTGTGTGTGTGTGTGTGTGTGTGTGTTTGTGTGTGGAAACTGGAGATTCAGTCGGTAAGTGTGAGTGTGTCTTAGAAGCAGTAAGAGCTTCAGTGATTCAGTTTTTGTGTATGTAGAGTGGATATACTTTCACTAAGTGTATGTGTGTGTGCTTGAGAAGATTTGGTGACTGTGTGAAGCCCCTCTTTAGTGGAACATTGCCTGTGTGTGGAGTTTGGTTGTAGTGGATGGCTAGTCCAGGACAGAACAGCCTTTCATTCACACCCAGAGAGGGGCTCCAACCTGCAATAAATGAACATTCGATCTCCTTGAGTCTCTATTGCGCTCTCACTTTGATTTTCTTTCTCTCTCTCTCCAATTACCCACTTTGTTCAGGATACAGGTCAGATGTCCATGCATGACCTGACGTGTGGATGGAGAGAGAAGAAGAAAAGTTAGGAATTCAGAAAGAACTTAGTGCAGTGCATATGTTCTGCAGGGAAAAAAAAAACTGCATTTGGACTTTTAGCTTTAGAATCGAGAGTACTTTTAAAAGTTTGACTGAAACACAACTCTATTTACTGTGAAGTTAGTTTTGTGTAGAGAGAGGCAGTAGCTTCAGAAGTATTAAAAAAGTGGCTTGTTTATCTCTGATTATCCCCATAAACGAGCAAAAGCGCAAGTCTAAATTTCATTTGGCCTGGGGCAGAATCATCCCGCCTTGTTTCCTGGTGTGTGTATGTGTTTGACACATTACACTGAAGGAAAACTAAAATGTGTTTGTCTGTGAGTGCCCCTTTTCTTTTCTGTTCTCCACTGGATTCCCACTGTGAGATTGCTTGTATTATTGTCAGCAAAAAGAAAGCAACACATGAAATTCAATTATTACATCTCAAACAGCATGAAAGAGAAAACAAGGTTAACTAAATCTGAGGAAAAAACAATCAATTGCTTGTGTTTTTCTAGTGGTTAAGTCACTTTGTTTTCGCTGAGTTATTGAGTTATTGGATGAATTTATAATATAAATGGACAAAAGTGTAAAATAACTGTATAGACAGACACCATATTATGTTTATTATACAAGTGTTTTTCATAAATTACTATGAGATACAGCGAACTTGGCTCTAATTCTGCTTAGAAAATAGAGATGCATGATGCTTCATTGGTTATTTATGAAAACCTGTTTCTGCTAATGAATTAAAAAAGGTAACTTATCTCACAATTTTGACTGTTTTCTCGCAATTGCAAGTTTACATCTCACAGTTCTGACTTTTTGCATTGATATAAACTTGTAATTGCGTGTTATGAAGTCAGAATTGTTAGATATAAACTCGCAATCCTGAAGACATATCTGTCTTTTTTTATCCCTCAAAACTGGACTTTATAACTCACAATTGTGAGAAGTCAGATTTGCAAGATACAAACTTGCATTTGTGAGAGAAAGAAAGTCAGAATTGCGAGTTTATATCACGCAATTCTGAGGAAAAAAGTCAGAATTGTGAGTTTATATCTCACAATTCTGACTTTGTAACTTGCAATTGCAAGAAAAGTCAGAATTTGCGAAAAACAAAATTGAATTTGCGAGAAAAAAGTCAGATTTGCGAGTTTATATCTCACAATTCTTACTTTATTTCTTGCAATTGTGAGTTTATATTACACAATTCCGACTTTGTAACTCACAATAACAAGTTTATAACTCACAATTGTGAGTTTAAATCAAGCTATTATAATAAAAAATGTCAGAATTGTGAGTTTATAGCACGCAATTTTGAGAAAAAGTCAGAACTGTGAGTTTATATCTCACAATTCTGTGTGTGAATTATAACTCACAATTGTGAGTTTATATCAAGCTATTCTAAGAAAAAAAGTCAGAATTGAGTTTATATCACGCAATTTCTGAGAAAAATTCAGAATTGTGAGTTTATATCACAGTTCTGGCTCAAATTCAAACTCGCAATTGATAGTTTATATCATGCAATTTCTGAGAAAAAAATCTGAATTATGAGTTTATATCATGCAGTTTCTAAGAAAAGTCAGAATTGTGTTTATATCACACAATTCTGACTTTATAACTCACAATTGTTAGTTTATATTATGCAATTCTAAGAAAAAAGACAAAAAGAAAAATTCTGAGAAATAAATGTCCAATGTTTATACTGTACATTATATCGGTTTATGCCTAAATTAACTTTATTTAAAATGATCGTAATAACGTAAAAATATTATTGTGTTATTGGTCAGATTTTTGATATATATATATATATATATATATATATATTATTGTATAGATTTGCCTTTTCTAACAGCTTAAGTTTGTAGTTGCTTTAATGTTCCACTTTTGTCCATATTTTCCTGCTTGTTTTCCTCTTAGGAACTGACGCTGGCATACAGTGATGCAGAAAGCGTATATAAGTGTTTATGCAGAGCGCACAAATGCACTCTGACAGGGGAAATGAAAGAGAATATTGATCCCACGCCAGGTTCAGTTGCCTGGCACCCCGTTGTGCTGCCTGTTAAGACCCTCTGTTCCCCTTTGACACTCAAGCAAAATGCTGGCAGGATGTTTGCTGAATACTGAGGAAACTGTTCTTGAGGTGGCCCCATTAAAAGTGTGTCAAACGAGTGTGTGTGTGTGTGTGTGTGTGTGTGTGTGTGTGTGTGTGTGTGTGTGAACACAACCGGCTGTTCCCGTGGCAACGATCCTATTTGATTCTGGCCTCCTGGTTTTTGGATCCATACGTGGATGTTTCTTCCATGTTCCATGTTCCTTGATGGAATGCCAGGACTCACAAACATGCAGTCTGTGTCCCGGCTTGTCCAGGCCTCAGCCCAAATCTATCTGTCTGTTCCACTGGATAGGATCAAACTGTGGTCTCTCCATAATCAGATGTTGACCATTAAAAGGTGTCTTTTTCTCACAAGAGCTTCCCAGGCTCTTCTGTGCTGTCCAACTGTGGAACAGAAACTTTACAAACTGAACACAGATAATTATTTCCACATGACTTGTTTTTCTGTGATCAGTGTCCTCCTTTGTTTCTGTTAAGCCCTATACTGTAAAACTCCATCACTGCATCAGAAGTACATTTCTAAAAAAATAACTTTCACACTTCTTTAATATTTTTTTTTTTTTTACTGGCATCAGTCACTATTTGCATATTTAATGGTCACTTTGCATAGAGTTTGACAGGAGATGTGGCCAATCATAATACAGAATCTGCCATTTTTCAGACAGGAGACTAAATTAACTTCGGTTGACTTAAACTTTTAAAATGGTGTGTATGACGTCTTTCCACAGTTGAAATAAAATACCTTCTGATGTTCACTCATATTTATTTTGTGCTTTAACTAGTAAATGCAAAAAGATGATCAGTTTACTTGCCACTTGAACTGAGGCACTACAACGATCTGTCTTGACACATTAAAGAGCCTCAACAGAATTATTGTATGAATTTCTTAAAAAATGATCGAATTTGTCAAATAGGTTTGGAATGACAGTAAATGAGGACAGAATTTCTTCCAGAAGACCAATGGAGAACTGCCATAACTGAATTTCTAAAAACATTTTACCTAATGTACTGGCAACTACAATATGTTTCTTGAAAGGATTCCTGCAGATCCCTCTCCTTCACGCTTCTTCTCCCTGTTTAACAGTTTTCTCACCACCCATCCCTTTGATCCGTCTCTCCTTATATCCGAATGATGTGCTTTTGGATGTGCTCCTACGTTGTTCTTGAGAAGTTAAAACAGTCCAAGCTTTTAATATTGACCATGTTAAACTATCAAGTGCGAAAAGGTTGGAAGAGTTGTAATATGTATAAGACCTGTCTTCTGTCTCTGGAAGAGAAGAAATTAAATTGATCATGCTTGTGAAGACTAAGTGAAGTGAAATTTGATGTGAAAACTCATCATAAACAGCCTATTTGTGAAACACTTGATAGTCTTAAAGGAATAGTTCACCCAAATAAAACACAAATTTGAATGAAATCCAAGAATTTTCTTGAACCTCCATAGACAGCAATGGTCTTACCACGGTCAAGACACAGAAAGGTAGTAAGGACATCATTAAAATAATCCATGTGACACCAGTGGTTCAACCTTAATTTTATGAAACTATGAGAATACTTTTTGTACGCAAAGAAAACAAAAAATATTATAATATTTGTAAAAAATATTTTTAATTTGTGTTCCAAAGATAAACGAAGGTCTTACAGGTTTGGAATGACATAAGGGTGAGTAATTAATGACATAAATTTAATTTTGGGTAAACTAAAGCTTTATTATTATACAGAACTATGATACCACTTTTTAAAGTTTAAGGTCAATAAGATCTATTTTTTAAAGTGATTAATACTTATATTCAGCAATGATGCAATAAAAATATATTCTTTGGATTATCCTATTCATCAAAGAATCCTAAAAGAAATGTATAACTATTTTAACATCTGTTTTTAACACTGATTATATTAAGTAAATGTTTCCTAAACACCAAACCAGCATATTAAAACAATTTCAAAAGGACCATTTGACACTGAAGACTGGAGTAAAAAAAAATTCCTGTATTTTCTATCAAAAAAATTACTTTTTGAGCATAAGAAACTTCTTTCAAAAAAATTTAATAAATAGATAGTTAACAGTGGTGCTTTTTATCCAGCTTGAACTTATTATTTTGCTTTTCCTCCATGCTAAGTTTAGAAATAGACTGCATAACCCTGAAACAAATTCTGGTAGTATGATTTATCCAGCTTGTTTAGCTGTGTGACAGGGTCCTTCTCAAGTTATGACATTTCCTAAACAACATGCCAAAATTTCTAAAAGACTGCTGACATACGGCATTTTTGTTAACTTATAAATGTATTGCGGGCTAATTCAATATATTTTCTTTCTCCGAAAGAACTCTTGGGATATGTGTAAGTGTGTGCGTATGTGCATCTTCATAATTAGTCCAGTGGGCTGTTTTGAGGGCGAGCAAAGGTACCAGATGGACTTAGGGAGGGGGGACTGGCATTAAGACAAGCCAACAAAACCAGACAAAAACCGCAAAGACTGAGAAGGAAGAGAAGAAGTGTAGAGGGGACAAACAACTGAGCGCATCACTGTCAGGACGCACCTCCTCCCTCCTCCCATCTCCTCTCCTCCTCTAATCCCCTATCACTTCATCACACTCGCTCAGATGAATCTGGATATCCAGCAGAAGAAATGCCAGTTACACTTGTGCTAAAGTCAGTTAGTGTTCTTTTGTGGGAAAGAGCCGTAATCCCTTATTAAGCCTGAGAGCCTATGTTTGACCCAACTATAAACATCGCTTGCACTCCCCCTCCAATAAACATCCAAGTAAAGAGGCTTAAGAAAGAATAAAGAAATGAATTACTTTGTGTCTTATGAACACATTTAATGTTGTTTTTTTGAGTCCTCATATGCTGTTTGATTTGATTTGCTGCTGTTGTTATTTTTGCACTTAATCTCCATGGATTTCAAGTCTTGAGGATAAATCTATTTTTTACTGTGGCTATTTGGCTAAAGTACTTTGTGGATACTTTGTTGTGGTGTGATCATAATTTTACAATTTCATTCCGCTTGTTTTTCTTATTTAAATTACAGTTGTTTTTTTTCGCCTAGACAAAGTAGCTTAAATGGTGAAAAATATTTTTCTGTGTATTGCCGTGTGTCGTTCTTTTAGTCTCTAAACGCAGTCTTTATCTGCGTTCCGACATATTTTCGCGACGTCTCGCATCTGTTCAGCTGTCCTAACCTGCACTTCTGATCTGTGAGCTGAACTGTGGCCTGGGAAATACAACTGAGAGTACGATTAGGTTTAAGGCGGGCATGTTTTTAAGACGTGTTGAGAGACAGCGAGGAGAGAAATAAAAGATTTCCTCCAGAGAGATGCTAAGAAAATGTTGGAAGGCATGGTGAGAAACGGGCAGAGAGGAAAAAAGAGATCAGCTTGCTAAAAAGAAAGAAAGCAAAAAAGCACAAAGGAGGGGTTTAGCTCCCCAGAAGACACCAGACTTTGACTCCTGCTTGACAGGCTGCTGGGTCTCGGACCATACGGGCCTGTCTCTTCCACTATCAGCCCAGCTGCACTCCCCCTCTGTCCCCACACCTGACACTTTGACACGGGCACAGCAGTGACAAATAGCTGGAGCTTTCACCTTCTGTCACCCTGTCTGGACTGCGCTAAATCAGCCCAGTGATACTGTAGCCTGGACCCACTGACAGGTCCTCTGTCACAACACGGCACTGATCGGGGTCTCTATGGGTGGCTTAGTCCTGCAGAGGAGGGGGCTCTTTCTTCTCTTCATAATGCACTGAGAGTCAGTTAAGCAGCTTGTCAGTTGGTGTGGCACAGAACAGAGCCGAGGAAGAGAGCGAGTTTGCGTGATGTGGGTGCATTGAGTAGAAGTGTGTAGAGAGTGTTATGCCCGAAAGTGACAAAATCTTCTAGCAGTTGAGATGATCGTGACTTGTGAACTAAATGTTATAGCGCAATTAGTGGAAAAATTAAGCTTAGAAATATTATAGACCTTAATACTGGCAATTATTCAGACAATATCAAATGATTTAATTTAATTTAATATTTTTTTAAACATTGTATTAACTGTAAAATATACTGCCATTTGTATTAATTGTATCAGCCATCAGTTGACTACTGCTGTTGAATGTGATTACAAAACGGGACATGCAGAAATCTGCATCCCATTTTATTTGCCTTGGTTTTTTTTTTTCTATATTTCCTGTGAATGTGCAAGATTTCTACTTAATTAGCCACAATAGATAAATTACTCTATAGACAATTTTTTTTTTTTTTTTTTTTTTTTTTTTTTTTATAATACACATTTTTGTGTTATACAGATATTTTTTATTTTATTTATCTACTTCAAAATTGGCAGATTCTTTGTAATTATTTGTGAAATGTACCAGCAATTTTTAAGTAAAAACCTTTTTTTTTTTTTTGGTGTAAACGAGAGTGCAGTGAACAATAAAATTATTTGCACTACAAACCAGTGTGTTTACGATTATGATTAAATAATATAATGACAAATTTCATGACAGTTTGCACCATCAAGCAGCTTAACATATTGTTTTTGTACAGCTAAAATGACTGGAAGTGGCTAAAAGCAGATTTAATTTTTTTTAATTTTATCTATGTCTTATCACAGAAAAAACATTTTGACGATGACAAAAAGTATTTTTGTGCCTTTGTCATATTTTCAAAGCACTCTCACTAGAACTGATCTAAATTTTTCTGTGTTTATGTGACCCTGGACCAAAAACAGTCTTTTTTGCACCCTCAGATTCCAGATTTTCAAATAGTTGTATCTTGGCCAAATATTGTCCTATCCCAACAAACCATACATCAAGCTTATTTATTCACCTTTCAGATGATGTATAAATCAATTTGAAAAAATTGGTCCTTATGATTGGTTTTGTGGTCCAGGGTCACATGTGTATGTGTGTGCATTTGCAACATGAGTTTTCTTTGGAAAAAATATATTTTGAGAAGATTATTAAGACTTTCTCGTGCCAAAAACCTTAAGTATGGACAATTGTGCTCGATATAATTTTTATTTAAACTTGGAGCTCAACATGTCTTGAGAAAACCTGTGAGAAAGTCTCTATAACGTGTGGAGGGTCGCGCTACATTAAGATCTACCTGAAGACAGATAGAGAGAGAAACCAACAAATAATAGATTATTTAATATCTCCTGAATGTAGGACCCACCATTGCCCACAGCGCACTTGTTAAATTCATGTTTCTGTTTCTCTTTCTTTCTCTGTTCCTTTCTTTCATATTTTTGCTGTCAGTCTGTCTCTCTCCCTCGATCCTTCTTTCTCCCCCCTCAGGCTTTAGGGCCCAGATGCATCTAACAGCACATTTAGCTAAACTACAGTACACTGAGTCTTCTTCCTTTCCCTTTGCTCCTCTTCTCCTTTCTCCTTTATAAATCCCATCCCCCTCTCTCCCTTTCCTCCTTCCCCTATCTCCCACAGCTGAAATGGAATTGGATCAAAGAAGGGAGGAGGAAAGGGGGATCGAGAGAGAGAGAGAGAGGGAGAGAAAACGCTCTCATTGGGTTTTATTGAAATATTTATAGTTCAAGGTTGGCTGGCTAAATTGAATATCTATGCTGATCTCACTCGCCTGTTTAACTTGTGCTTAGGCAAATATGTTTCCTAGGTGATAACCTTTTATGTACAGGTCTGACTTCATTGAAATGCATGAAGATAAAAACGTGTCACACTTCAGAGAGGCTCGGGTCTGCCACGCTGCTGCCTCGATTATTCAAATGATAATTGACCCCCACCTGTAGCTGGCTTATTTTCTCTCCTCCATCACTTCATTGACTTTTAAGATATGGAATAAATACCATTTTTGTCATTTACATTACAAACCGTCGCAGAATGTCAAGCACCTCTGGCAGGCGATGAGAAATATATGGCCAATTATTATTTCCAGCCCTGTTAATAATGTAAACAGTGCCGATACCGAAAGTACCTTGAGCATTCGGCGCCGCGCGGACCCATTTTCCGCCACATAACAAATACGTTGATGTTTATCATCGTTTATATGTATCATTTTTCAGCTGGAATGCTGTATAGCGGCTGGCTGTCAGCGGTGATGAATTGACATCTAGTGTCAAGCCACTGAACCGTGTGATTTAAAAGAGCCGTGTTATAATATATCATCCACTTTCTCAGGCTGAAAGGAAACTTGTCAATTATTTGAGCGTATTTGTCAAAAGCGTGCGTGAACAACCGCACCTTCGCGTTCAACGCTCTGACTTTTGCTTTGTAATTTGTGCCAAGCACAAAGCCCTCATTTTTTTTTCTAGGCCAAAAAAAGTGTTTACTTTATTGTGTGGCATCCTCAAAGGACACTCGTTTTCGGATGAATTGCGTTTCGGATAATTTTAAATAACTCATTAAAGAGTAATACCTCCCCATTATTAAATGTGATTGACCGTACGCTTTGATAACCCTCTCCCTCTGCTGTACAAACAAATGGCCGCAGTTTAGCTCTTAATGAGCAGGGATGCTAAATGTCCTCTTGCTTCATTAGCGCATGCATTAACCAGAGCACTGATTTAAAAAGAGCTCTAATGAAAGGCGTCGAACGTTTCCCACTTCGCTGCCGCTGCCTGTTTGCTCAGAGCCAGCCAAAGCTCCAGAATTAGAAATGTTTAATTATGAAAATGGTTACTGTGGAGAATTTCAAACACACTCCCTCCCCAGATCATTAGTTATGGAGTGAGGTGAAAGAAAAAAGAAATAATAAAAAGAGAAAAAGAAATAAAGGAGAGAGAGGGGGAAAAATTGAGAAGAAATGCTCTCAGCAATGAAGGGTTCATATTTCAAGCTTATAGCTGCTAAAAGGGTGTACTCAGAAAATCAATTTTATGAAAGTCCGCTCAGCACTAAAGGGAGCTCTATGCAACCGAGCAATCTTAAACTAACGGCTAAAACGATGGCATCGCCTTTGATTCATGCTGGGTATCATGAATGCATTCCCCTTGGCTTAGACATTATCCTCCAACTTGAGGTCAAAGGTTTCATCCCGGTTTAAATCAAGTCATGGTTAATGTGTGCGTGTTTAAAATAATCTATTTTTGTAATCTAAATAAAGATATTTTCTTCAATCATTACTATTAATATAACAATATAATACTATACAGTGCACATATACCCACTATAAAAAATATTGTAATTTTAACTTTAAAAGACTGTAAAAATGCCACAGTAAAAACCTGTCAGTTGGTTATTGGAAGTTCTCTTACTATATTGTGAAAAACTGATCTAACCCTAGGTTTCACATAATTATACAGTAAATACAGTTAAACATACAGTTTAAGTCATCTTGTAATTTAAAGTGAAAAACTGCAAACTGACATCCCCAGAAATCCATGTGTGACAGCTCACATT
Organism: Garra rufa; assembly: GCF_049309525.1. Lineage (NCBI taxonomy): Eukaryota > Metazoa > Chordata > Actinopteri > Cypriniformes > Cyprinidae > Garra > Garra rufa. Next base: position 38,406,535 of record NC_133363.1, on the reverse strand, counting down.
TGATGGTATTTTGTTTAAATAATTGTGTTTCTAGTAGCACTTTACAATAAGGTGTCATTTGTTAATATTCGTTAATGTATTAACTAACATGAACTAACAATGAACTACATTTAATACACTATTTAATAATCTTTGTTCATTTTAGTTCATAAAAATACAGTCATTCATGTTCATGTTAGTTCACAGTGCATTAACTAATGTTAACAAACTCGACTTGTGATTTTAATAACATATTTATAAATGCTGAAATTAACATGAACTAAGATTAATAAATGATGGAGAAGTATTGTTCATTCTTAGAGCATGTTAACTAATGGATTAAACTAATGTTAACTAATGAAACTTATTGTAAAGTGTTATCGTGTTTCTTAATAGGTTTGTTATCAGTTATGTATGTTAGGATTTTTTGTTACAACTCATTTTTGTGTTGCAATTTAATTCATGTTTATTGTATCATTTAAGTGTTGTGTTTTACCATGATGGTGTTTTGTTTGTGTGTATGACAATTCTGATGAACTTTTATTTTGTCTTTTTAGCTTTTGTTTTACCACCTTGCTAATTCAGCAGAAAAGGATTGTTGGATTTAAAAACTGTAAAATGCACAGGTTGTTTTGTAAATATGTTTATTTTGCTGCATTTTTACAAAAATCTGGCTGTAACAGCCACTGGTTTCTTCTGAAATGTTTTTATTTTAATTCATTCAATTTTATTTTTTTATTTTATTTTGTATTATTTCGTTTATTTAATAAATGCATGTATGTGAGGGACACTTGATCTTGTGAAAATGTTTTGTTTTCAGATTTTAATTTGTACTGTCTGTACTCATTAACGCATTAAATATTTCTAAAACACATAAATGAATCGTCAGCACATTTATTTGCTAATATTGGTCTAGATTATATTGAAGCATAAGTGACACTCCAAGTGCACAGCAATCTCATAGTCTCCCGCCAAAATGAAGACCAAACTTGCTGCCACTCACTCTCCGCTGACTCATTCACACACACACACACACACACACACACACACACACACACACACACACACACACACACACACACACACACACACACACTCAGAAAACACACACCAATGCTTTCTGTGGCTAAACGACATGCGTCTGCTTTTTCATCTGTCTGTTTGATGGACCCCCACTTGGAGAGAGTCCTTTAGGGCAGATAAATGTGGCAGACACATGTGGAGACACTGATGCTCAGAAACACTGACACGTTGCATGTGTTACAGCAGGTCCTGCTATTCTGCTGGTCATAACAGAGTCTGAGTGTGTCAGTTGTGCATCTGTACATTTTTAGGGTTAACATTGTTTGAGATGTCTAGTCCGTGCAGTGCTTTGCGGTGTGTCGTAGGGGGCTTTGTTTGGTCCTAAACACAGTTATTGGATGATTTGGTGTTTTGCAAAGTTACTGTAATTATATATGTTTGTGTGTGTTTGTTTATGCATGCATATGCTGGTATTTGTAAGTTCATCAAGAATGAACTTTTGGTCTTGTATATTTAGGCTGGGTGGGTGCATTTAAATAAGGGCTTGGGAAATGGTTGTATATACGTGTTTAAGCAGGGAGGTCACTGAGATTGTACAGCTGGGTAACTCTGCCCACACTCCTCACCGGGGATTCCCATTAGTTAGATTGATTGGTTCCTTTCCGTGCCCTTTGATTCATGCATTACACACGGCCCTAATCAGTACACTGCCTTATGGTGCCGTGCATCTGTGCATCTCGACATCTCTGCATTAACACACACACATTTACTTAGCCGTCTAAATGAGGACGTACTTTTTATGTTATTGTTTTTACAGCTAATTAAACACTTGGTATTTTTTACATAGGAAAACATATATTTTATACATTACATTGCATTATATATTATATATACATACATTATATTTACTTAATAATTTAATAAATATTATATTATATTATGTTATATTATATTATATTATATTTATATTATACTATATTATATTATATTATATTATATTATATTATATTATATTATATTATATTATATTATATTATATTATACGTAAAGATATTTTGTACATTTCCTACCGTAAATATATATAAAAAAATAATTTTTGATTAG